>NC_056727.1:1085886621-1085990824 GCF_019279795.1 Protopterus annectens | reverse complement strand
TGCGTTTGGGGGAAGGTTTGTGCCATTATGTCTGGGAATATATGGTTTCTTGCCATAGATGATATGGCATACTAGCAATGACCCGCGTCTGGGTGTGGGTACTGCTGTATTACCCACGGGAAGAGTGGCCTTAGGTTAAGTGGTGCCCTAGGCAGAAGGACTCCATGTTGCCACCGCCACATCACCCGCTACCCCCCTCCTGGTCTACCTACACCAAATAAAGTCTGGAAAGGTGCCCCGAGTAGAGCAACGCCCTAGACGGCTGCCTACTTGGCCTATGCCTAAGGCCGGCTATGTGTGTGGTCCCTCGGGCATCGGACTCGGGAACGCGCCATGACTGCCGTGGGTATGTCCAGCATTACCCACATCCGGCCGTGGTTTATTGCTATGATGTTCCATGTGTACAGTGGTGCCGGTTACCATACATATGCCTTTCTCAAAAGCCGATTTCACACTTCTGAACACTACTGTGGTCTCCTTTACAGCCCCTGAGCCAGTGGTGAACATTACTCAAACCGCTGAATCACGTACATATGCCTTCCACCAGCACCTACAGGACTGCATGGATCAGGCAATCCCATACAAAACTGTGACTCTTTGTACCAAAGACAAGCATCCAGTCTGGTGGACCCCAGCCATGAACAAGCTCTACAACGACAGGAGGTAGCTACTACAGGTTAAAGCGGAAAACTTGTAAGGTAACACACCCTTGCTCATTATATGTGAAGAACTACAAGCTGTCATGAAATCATCCAGGGGATATTCAACAGAGATATTAACAAGGACTCAACAGACAATCATAAGGGCTTCTTTAGCTATGTTGGACACCTGGGAGGACACTCCCAGATATGCTCAGACTGGGTTCAGAATGATGTGAAGATGACTGAACCTACACACATTGCCAACATACTGGCTGACAGGTTCAGTGCTAACATTTCCCCCACTCCCCCCCACATGGAGAGATATCTATACCAGAGAATTGTAGATCCTGGAACATCTGTAACGCACAGGTGGGAAATGCTGTCTCCAAGGCAGTAAACACAGCATCCATGGGACCAGATGGTGTCCCAGCTGTGTACTCCATGAACTCTATGGGGAATTAAACCCACACTTAGGACAGCTGTTTAATCTTAGCCTCACCTCAGGATACGTACCCAAGTATTAGTTCAGGGCGACTGTAGTCACACTTCACAAGGATGGTGCCTCCACTGACCCTGGTTATTACCATCCCATTAGCTTGACAAGCCTTATCTGCAAAGCCATGGAGAAGGATCATAATGGAACTCATAGATAAAGACATAGGGGACTTGCATACTTTGGATCCAACCCAGTTTGGCTTGGTCAAAGTCAGATCATGCCTTTTACACGTGTTTGACTTTGTAGGATCAGTCACCAAGGCCATTGATGTGGGTAAAGCAGTCCATACAGCCTACCTCAACCTGGCAAAGGCCTTCGACACAATACCCCCCTCGGGTATCATTGATAAACCCATCATCTTGAACGTAAATCCATACATCGCCATATGGGTTGCAAACTGGCTAAGTCACGGAACCCACACGGTCATAGTTGCTGGCGCCATGTCATACTCACAGCCAGTCACAGGTGGTGTCCCATGGGGCTCAGTCCTGGGTCCACTATTTTTCAGCATCTACATTTCCAAAGTACAAGCAAACACAGGGGGGTTATGGCTGACAATGTTTGCAGATGACTGCAAACCGGGTGCCATAGTCGGACACACATCTGACACAGATATCCTTCAAAAGGGCCTCACAGATGTGGATAAGTGGTGCCAGAGACATGGCCTACAGCTAAATGCCAGGAAATGCATAGTCATACCCTTCGGGAAGAACAAGGTTACCCCTAGCTACCATATAGGTGGCAATCCACTGAGCACAGAGGGAGTTACCAGGGATCTGGGGTCCCGGGTTGTTAACCGTTCGTTCGACACACACGTTGCTAACGTAGTTAGGTAGACCTTCAACATTGCCCACATCGTCATGAAGGGATTCACATCTAGATCAGGGGAGGTCATTGTCCCCTTGTACTCATCACTCATTAGACCTATGATTGGGTACAATGCCCCGTTCAGAATGTATCTGACCCGACACCTGCAGCAGCTGGACAGGCCCCAACAGTTCATCGACAAACAGATGCAGGGTCTCAGGGATATGTGTTATGCTGACCGACTGAAAGAATTCCGGCTGTATACAGTTGCATACCACTTGCCCAGAGGTGACCTGTGCCTGGCATACAAGGCCATGTCGAACCCAGATCTGATGACTATGCTTCACCTACAGAATTTAGATCCCTCAGAACCACAAGGGCAGGTGACGTACGCCTTCACACTGTCATTACTAGAACGTGCTGGTGGGACAGATTCATCACCCAGACACTCACTATGCTGTGGAACAACATCCCAGTACATGTGAGGCCAACCACCTCGCTGGCCTTGTGTTAGTATTCTGACAAGGATGTCTGAATTGATTTCTTTAACTAACCTTCTACCTGAATATTTACTTTACCACATTGTGAATCTTTACATTTCGTTGGTCTATTTTACATTAGCCATAATCATACGGTTTATCTCTATATATTATGGTTCATTTATATTACTAGGTGTCTGTAGTTCTTTTAATATATTGGCACAATCCGTAGAACATATATATGTAGCTTAAACAGTCAGTCATTTGGAAAACATTGTGTTGGTTCTTCTTTCATATATATACATATATTTATATTTTTCTATGAAGAATGTACCTTTCGAAGCAATGTCTGATGTACTCACTGTGTGGAATCTGTAACCCAAGTAAAGTTTGTTTGCTTGTTTGCCTTTAAGGCATTTAATTAATACTTAGCACATCTAATTTAATGACCAATTAAGGGTTCTAAATGTAGTAGGTTGGACTGCATTGTATGTATTCTGAATAAGTCTGCGTATGAAGCAGACGAAAAGAGCTTCAATAAACTATGGTGACTGCATTTAATTCATGGTGGGCTCTGAGTGGTCGCTGACGGTGTCTACAGTACCTCGTCTTTGCTTTGGACTTCTTCAGCTGGTTGTCTGTGTTTTTTGTATGGGGAATGTCAAGTGTAGTCCCTATGTGTAGTACCTGTGTAATGCCTTACTGCGGCAGTGTAATTCCACCGGGTTTGCAGTTGTGGGTGCCATCTTGGTCGTACGCTTGTCCATCCATGAGAATTGCCTACTGGACACTAGTATAGGCCTGTACACATTTCACACCTGCATTTAGCATTCTCCGGTAGATGGTTTGCATTATTAGCGGAGAGTAAGGCAGGTGCTACGCACACATCCCTCCCACGGGGCGGGACAAAGGATTGCCTGCGAAACAACACCGAGGCCAGATTCTACATACCCAGACTCCCTTGACTGCAACAGTCGACAGTACCCATTACACATCCTTCATGTGTGCGGGACTGTGATGTGGACGCAGTTCTATGGACCCGGTACCCTGGGTATTTCTGTGCATATGTGCTGCATTTCATGGACAGCTATCATCAACAGTGAACACGCTTGCGGTGCATATGTGTACCTGTGACGTGGTGACGACAATGAGTTCACGTGGGTAATGCAGGAAGCTAGCAGGCATTCAATGAATGCAATTTTTGGGTCCTACAATGGACACCAATGTGCATATGTCAGGTTAGATGTTGCTGGACTGTGTCCACCTGGCCAGTGCTTTTCACTGCTGGTGTATGTTCCCCAATCGCGGATGTCTGTTTGACTACCCATTCTACATGGTGCTACGTAACCAGGTGATTTAGTACTGTGAACATATGTCATACATCCAAAGATGCTGGTTAGCAACTGCTTCATATAAACCTCAGACATCCCAATGGGACATATCCGTCACTGTATTTTCAACATAACACCACCGGAACATGTTGATCACCTATGTATTCATTTAACCATGTTGTCTTCATAGGTGGGAATGCCATAGTTTACATATCCTACTTGACGTTGTGGGTGTGCCATTAGTATGTGTTCCACAGGTCGCACATCTGTTCCGCTGTATGGTAGCGGGTGCTCCTCATTCTGTTGCTGGCAGATTGAGTGCTGTGTACGCCGGTGTTGACACGGCGGTCCGACTTTGTATGTGGAATGTCAACTGTAGTCCCTATGTGTATTTCCTGTGTTATGCCTTACCGCAGCTGTGTAATTTCCCCGGGTTTGCAGTTGTGGGTGCCATCCTGGCCATACGGTTGTCCATCCATGACAATTGCCTACTGGACACTAGTATAGGGCTGTACACATTTCACACCTGCATTTAGCATTCTCCGGTGGATGGTTTGCATTATTAGCGGAGAGTAAGGCAGGTGCTACGCACACATCTCCCCCACGGGGCGGGACAAAGGATTGCCTGTGAAACAACACCGAGCCCAGAGTCTACATACCCAGAATCCCTTAACTGCAACAATCGACAGTACCCATTACACATCCTTCATGTGTGCGGGACTGTGATGTGGACGCAGTTCTATGGACCCGGTACCCTGGGTATTTCTGTGCATCTGTGCTGCATTTCATGGACAGCTATCATCAACATTAAACACGCTTGCGGTGCATATGTGTACCTGTGACGACAATGAGTTCACGTAGGCGTTGAAATAAGGCATCATTCTTGTCTTTAGACAATTTTTGGGTCCTACAATGGACACCACTGTGCATATGTAAAGTGTAGAGCTTGTCGGACTGTGTCCTTGTGAGCAGTGTGTTTCACTGCTGCTGTATGTTCCCCAATCGCGGATGTCTGTTGGACTACCCATTCTACATGGTGCTACGTAACCAGGTGTTTAGTACTGTGAACAAATGTCATACATCCAAAGATGCTGGTTAGCAACTGCTTCATATAAACCTCAGACATCCCAATAGGACATATCCGTCACTGTATTTTCAACATAACACCACCGGAACATGTTGATCACCTATGTATTCATTTAACCATGTTGTCTTCATAGGTGGGAACGCCATAGTTTACATATCCTACTTGACGTTGTGGGTGTGCCATTAGTATGTGTTCCACAGGTCGCACATCTGTTCCGCTGTATGGTAGCGGGTGCTCCTCATTCTGTTGCTGGCAGATTGAGTGCTGTGTATGCCGGTGTTGGCACGGCGGTCAAACTTTGTATGTGGAATGTCAACTGTAGTCCCTATGTGTATTTCCTGTGTTATGACTTACCGCGGCTGTGTAATTTCCCCGGGTTTGCAGTTGTGGGTGCCATCCTGGCCGTACGGTTGTCCATCCATGAGAATTGCCTACTGGACACTAGTATAGGGCTGTACACATTTCACACCTGCATTTAGCATTCTCCGGTGGATGGTTTGCATTATTAGCGGAGAGTAAGGCAGGTGCTACGCACACATCCCTCCCACGGGGCGGGACAAAGGATTGGCTGCGAAACAACACCGAGCCCAGAGTCTACATACCCAGAATCCCTTGACTGCAACAGTCGACAGTACCCATTACACATCCTTCATGTGTGCGGGACTGTGATGTGGACGCAGTTCTATGGACCCGGTACCCTGGGTATTTCTGTGCATATGTGCTGCTTTTCATGGACAGCTATCATCAACATTAAACACGCTTGCGGTGCATATGTGTACCTGTGACGTGGTGACGACAATGAGTTCACGTAGGTGATGAAATAAGCGGGCACGCTGTCCTTTAGACAATTTTTGGGTCCTACAATGGACACCACTGTGCATATGTAAAGTGTAGAGCTTGTCGGACTGTGTCCTTGTGGCCAGTGGGTTTCACTGATGCTGTGTGTTCAACAATCGTGGATGTCTGCTTGACTACCCATACTGTGTAGTGCTACAGGAACCATGTTTTCCGACACCAGAACCCAATGGTGTACATCCAATGTTACAGGTTAACAACCACTTTAATTAATACCCAGAGGTCACGGTTGGGAGGTATCGCCACTTTATTGTCGGAACACCTCCAGACTGTGTAAATCACGGGAACCTTAGGCCAGTCTTACCGGCCATTTGCAATTGTAATTAGCAGACACGTGTCAATACATGTATGATAAGACATATTGTCATGCAGAAGTTAATCTATGTTATTTGGACATTGGCTTCTGCTATTGGCATCCGTTGCTGTGAGTGTTGCCAGTTACCATACACATTGCTTGCTCAGAGGCAGACTACACAATTCTGCACACTACTGTGGTCTCCTTTAAGGACCCTGAGCCAGTGGTCGACAGTACTGCAGCCACTGCATCAATCACATTTGCCATCTACCAGTACCTACAGGACTGCATGAACCAGGCATTCACTTACCCAACTGTGGTTCATTGTACCAATGCCAAGCATCCGGTGTGGTGTACCCCAGCCATACACAGGATGTACAACACGAGGAGGTGGCTACTACAAGGTGGAGCAGACACCTTGTGAGGTATGACACCCTTGGTCATCATATGTGTGGAGTTACACACTGTCATGCCATGGTCCAGGGCACATTCCACAGATATACCTACATGGACCTGGCAGACAATCATACCACCTTCAGTTGCTATGCTCAACACCTGGGAGGTCACTCCCACATATGCTCTGACTGGGTTCACAAAGAGGTGGGGTTTACTCAACATACACACATTGCCAACATACAGGCTGACAAGTCCAGTGAGGACATCTCCACACCCTCCCCCACACAGGAGTAGATGTCTGTACCAGCGGTTTGTGGTCACCATATGTTCTGTGACACACAGGTGGGACATGCTCTCTCCAGGGTAGTGGACATAGCATCCATGAGACCAGCTGGTGACCCCACTGTGTACTCCACTATCTCATTGAGGAATTAGACCCACAGTTAGGACAGCTATTTCTTTGTAGCCTCACCTCAGGTTAGGTACCCAGGTTGTGTCGCATGGCAACGGTAGTCCCACGTCACAGGCCCAATGCCTCCACTGAGCCTGGTTATTACTGTCCCATTACCATGAGGAGACCTATTTGCAAAGACATGGGGAGGGATCATACTGCGGCTCGTACATGAATGCATAGGGGACATACATACTTTGCATCCAACATGGTTTGTCTTGTTCAGGGGCAGTTCATGCCTTTAAAGCATGGTTGACATTTTCGGGACAGTCACCGAGGCCATTGATGGGGGTGTTGCAGTCCATACAGCCTACCTCGACCTGGCAAAGGCCTTCACCACATTACCCCCCTCAGGTGTCGTTGATAAACCCATTGGCTGGGATGTGAACATGTACATCACAGAATGTGTTGTGAACTGTCTATGTGACACAACCCACACGGTCATACTTGCTGGCAGCATGTCAGACCTACTGCCTGTCGCATGTGGTGTCCCATGGGGCCCTTCCGTGGGTCCACTCCTGTCATACATCTACATTTCCACGGTACAGGCACACACAGGGGTGTTATGGGCAACATTGTTTGTAGATGACTGCAAAACAGGTGCCATAGTGGGACGGACATCTGACACAGATATCCTTCGAAGGGGCCTCCCAGATATGCATATCTGCTGTCAGGGGCATGGCCCACAGCTAAATGCTAAGTAATGCAACATCATACCTGTCGAAAAGTACTAGGTCACCCCTGTCCAGCATATAGGTGGCTGTCCACTCAGCACAGGGGTGATTACCAGGGATCAGGGGACAGAGTTTGTCGGTCACCATTCATTCAACACACACGTTGCTATCGTGGTTCTGTGGGACTTCTACATTGCCCACCTGTTTGTGCAGGGATTCACATCTACATCAGGCTAGGTCATTGTCTCCTTGTACCCATTACGTGTTACACCTATGATTTACTACATTGCCCCATTCAGACTGTATCTGACCATACACCTACAGCAGCTGGGAAGCCCTCATAGGTTAATTGTCGTACAGATGCAGGATGACATCATTTTGTGTAATGCTGCCCCACTTGTAGGACCCCTGCCCCATTAAGTCACATACCTACTGTTTAGTGTTGACCTGTGCCTGACATACGAGGCCATGTCAACCCATATGTCATGTGTATGCCTCACCTACTGTATCTGCATCCCTCAGAACCACTACGGCAGGTGACATGAACCTTGTCACGGTCATTAATGGGATGTGTTTGAGTGACACATATATCACCCAGACAATCACAATGCTGTGGATCTACATCACAGTACATGTGAGACAGAGATCCTTCATAGCCTTGTTCGCGGGTATGTTGTCCATTGGATGGAGAATTGCAGGTATAGGCCAGGGATTACATCATTATCACTGCTTGACGGAGGTACAGCAATATCATGAGTATTTTATCTGAAGCACAGAAGGTTGCCAAAGTCATCCTAACTATGGTGTAGTGTTATGGCTGATCCTGGGACGATGGCCTACCCTGTACCTATGGACCTATGAACCTATATTCATAGTTTGTCACATTTACACTTGTCTATCCCCTATCCTCTTTATCCAGTGTATATTTCTGTGGCACATGATTGTCCTCTGTATTACATGCAGGTATGCTGTGTACAGTGCACATATGTCACAGTTGATGACAGTGTATCTGTGTCCCTAACACTGTGATACTGAGGAGTACCACACATCCTTCACAACATTACATGCATATGTTCTTTCTATTCTTCTTTGGCCTATGGGGGGGTGTTAAGGCAAACATTACACAAGTCCCTGTTTGTGCATGCTTCATGTTGGTGTCTGACCAGGCTCCATTGCAGTCGTGTGTTGGACGGTAGTGTTTCTGTGTGTTTGCCATGTGTTTTTATTGCCGGTACATCTGTGGGAGGTGTGGTTGGCACATGTTCCTCTTTGCAGGGACACCCATCCTGGGGTTTGTGTCATGCATCTGCACTTGGCATGTGCCATATGTCCTGTACTATTCCCACAGTCGTGTATGCCTTCATGCACTACTACTCCGTGTTACTGGCTGTTTGTATGTGGTACACATGGACATTGTGATGGTTGGCTTCACTTATTCCCATGCTAGAACATACACATCTGTCAATTACGTTGTTTAAATCAAACTGTAACACTCATTCATCTTTTCACACTGACAGTCAATAACACAGGAAGCTGAGATTAATAACGTTTTACTACTGTGCAGCAGGAGGCAAAGAACTATGCAGTACAAGTTTAGACTTTTGTTTTACTCTATACATGTTACAGCTGTATGAGCATTGTGTATACTATCATCTTATGCACACATTAATGATGCGGTCAGTCACAGGGCATTTACATCACTATAGTCCACAAGATTGTATTCCTACAACAGTGCTAAGGTAATGCTTATGAAATGTTTTCCCATGAGGATAGCACAGCCTTGCAAGGCACCTGGTCAATTACAGTGTCCTTCTGTGATTGTAGCTGTTTCAAGGACCCTGGACTGTTCCGATACAGTAGTCAGTTCATTTCTTAATACGTTGCTTTGTCTCTCTGGTAAGGAGTTGTACTCTTATCTTCGATAGAGCTCACAAGGCCATCCTCCTCAGGGGAAGGGGTGATGTTATGCATGTACATACATCTATTTTTCTGTCACCCAGCAGATAATTAATGCTGAGAGACATAAGCCTGCTGTACTGGTTACTGCCAGGGTCAGAATTCCATCACACTATAGCTTAGCTTCACCAATTACATGCATGATCAGTTCTACTGCCATATTGTACGGTACAATTCAATGCATTATATAGTATTTCGAGTCTAAACTTGCATTTCATATGTGTTTCTATATATATTTCTCGGACAACATCCATCCGACCATATGCATGTTGTTCCGTCCTTTACCTTTACCGTGTGTATTTGGCCATCCGGCAACGCTACTCTCCACATGTGATGTCCCACCTTCCCCTTCTTTGCCTTTAGCACCCTGTTAGGACGTCCTGTTTGGTAGGCACGTGTTCCACTATATGTGTTCGACTTCTCTGCATAGCTATTCATCGATGCGGTGGTTCAACAACCCGACTTGTCCACATGTGTACAGTTATGTGCACCGTGTCGTATGCAAACCTATATGGTGTGGACGGGTACATACCACATGCGGGATGTTCACATTCTGCAGACACATTCACATGCAGCCATTTCCATATCTGTACCTGAGGTGGGTTGGTGACATGTGGGGTAATGATTTGCCAGCGTGGCACTGCCTAACACAAACATCTTACCACATTTCAGGTATGCACATTGTGTGTAGGTGTATAGCTGCACACGGATGCTAGCAGGTTTGGGTGCACAGGTGTACATGGGTGGGACTTACATGCTACAATGAGGCTATTGTGTATTACATCTGAATGCATGGGTTCTGCTTCTGGATATTACACTTCAACATACGCCATCCAGTGTATGCGACAGAGACATTGCTGGGTGTGGGATATGCTGCTATGCACATGTTTGCCTGTGTTTAAGGTATCTTGGTTCCTTCCTGTTGTTATGTCAACACAGCTACCCGGCTATGTACTGTCACTACTGCTTGTGACCGTTATGGTTGGCAACTTTTCCAATGACCATAGTGGGACATGTTTTGTGGGAACATCGGATTTTGCAGAACAACACATACCCACAGTAAGTGGAGTTGACAGGACTTTACTTGTTTGCCATAATATACGCTTATTCTGTTTGCATTTGGGTTCCTTATTTAGTTTCTTATGCCATGTATGTGTTTCATATACAAATTTATATGTTTTATGCTACTATTACATGTATATTGCGGGAATACTTTTGGCAGGGTATCTCAGGTCATTTTCCATTTTTTCGATCTTTGCAGGGACACAACTGTCCAATGAGGGACTGTCCACGGCACATTGGGACAGCTGGTAACCCTGGTGACCATGCCCATGTCGCTACTGGGGTTGCCACCTTTTCCAGTTGCCAGGGTGGGATATTTCCGGGACTCACATCTGAGTTTACAGGCCGACACATACACACGGTCACTATATAGCATAGAACTTCACTTGTTTGCCTAAATAAAAGCTTATTGTTGTGGCAGTTTGGTTGCTTATTCTGTTTCTTGTGTCATTTAGGTATTTCAGTTACAGAAATAACCAATTCATGCTACCATTACATTAAATACGGGATATCATTATGTCCTACAATCTTAGCACATTTGCCATTTTTAATATTTTTTTTCGGGACACAACTGCCCATGGAGGGACTGCCCCTCGCAAAGTGGGACAGGTGGTGACCTTAGTCGCTACACCTATGTCGGTGCGGCGTGCTGACATGCTGCTGTACACCTTCTCTGAGTATAACCACTGACGGTGCATTGCGGAACATACGCGGTCTCATGCGTATCCTTTGCTCCTTGGACGGGTACACTTAAGCCTTCATGGGTTGTATTTGCTTTTCCGTTTAGTTGGGACGGGTACTATGTTGCATACTCTACGTGCGTTTCATTCTGCACGGGCCCTGGCTGCCGCCATTACTATTATGGGCGGACCATGGCAGTCAGCACATTAGGTTGCTCACCGCATGCCGGCTTAGCCACGCCTCCGGACGCATCCTACTTGGGCTCGCTCACGTACACTACGCACGTGTCTGTGGTTGTGGTGCACTCTCATTAATATGCATATGGCGCTACTACGCCGGCTATTCACTGCACTGCCGGTGCAGCCCTTACGCCGGCCTTGCGCCGAGCTTCATGAATCCCGGGGCCAATTTATTTATGTATTCACATCTTATACCCATATATATAAACTTTATATAGATGTGTTTATTGTGTGCATCTTCATGTCATTTTGCACTTTGGCCACCTGATGGGAGTGTTGTGTAAAGGTTGGAACTTTGCTGCTACAGCTGTTTGAGAGCTTACTTCCTTCCGAGTTTTAACACATAGGTTATGCATATTTACAACAGTTTATATATGTGATCATTACCTATACATTTTCCTGTAGGTTTAGGTTATGAGTTTTCTATTAGAATTCAAGGTTGATTCATGATAGTAGGAAAATGTTTTAATTATGGAGTCAGTCATTATTTTACATCATACATTTATGTTACATATTCATGAGATGTAATTCCATTGGATGATTTGAACTTTTTGCCAGCATATATATGTTTTTAACTCGTTTCCTGTTGTCTGATGAAGTCTGTTGCATAGACGAAAAACGCGGTGTTTCATCAAGCGTTTTACATTGTGTTTTTGTTTCAATAAACCTTTGGTTTTATCCTAGAGCTGTCTGGTGCTTGGTTTCTCCTCTAAACAGTGCTTATCATTTGGTTATTTGTTTTGGGTCTGCACTGTGCTTCTACTTTTTGTGTTTACCAGTTGTTTTTAAGGTTAGTTACATGTTTAGGACTTAATGAATAGTCAAGAAATTCATATTTTTTTAGGCATATCATGGTTTTATGATGTAGAATGTCACTATATTCCTTATTCAGCTTATCTATTTCATCCCTAATATTTTATTCATAAGATTATCTCTGTTATTAATCTGTAGCATATCTAGTTTATCTTGAATTGCTTTTAGGTCTTTGTCCCATGTTTTCCTTTTATTGAAGTACCATCCATTTATTTGCCCATATAAATATGCTTTTAAAGCATCCCAAATGTACATATCTGAGATGTCAGAAGAAGAAGAGTTAGTAGTAATAAAATCTTGTATTTCCTGATTTAGAAATATTTGGAATATTTTAACTGAGTAAGATAAGTGGGGATTCTTTTTATCTGTATGTTAGATGATACATTGATAAAGAGCTCAAATATAATGGAATTATGATTTGATAGCGGGCAAGATATAATCTTGGTATTAGAGAAATCATTAATTATTTGGGTGGAAAATAATACTCTATCCTAGAATAGCATTTATGTCTATTAGAGTAGAATGAATATTATAATGAGTTAGGGTCTGCATGTTCATGAATGTCTTTTAAATGATAAGAGTCCATAAAACTTATTGTTTAGCTTGAGAGGTAATTTTCCTTTTCCCTGAGGTGCTAAAGTCATTTTCATTTAAAATACAATTAAAATCACCTGCTACAACAATATTGCATTCTGACCACTTGATTTAGATGTTGTTTAATTGTATTGGTACCAATACCTGGTAACCAATAAATATTTACTAATGTGTAAATTTTTTTATTTATCTCAATTATAACCAAGCAAAACATCCCTTTGTCATCTTGGTAAGTTTTAATTTTTATTGGTGTAGGTGATGACTTATTCCAAAGTATTGCAACTCCTCTTTTATTTTGAATGCTCATAGCTCGCTAAAATCATGCATTTATTTGTGTTTAATGACTTAATATTTTCTTTCAAAAGGTGAGTTTCTTGTAAAAATATCATGCTAGGTTTATGCAAGGCTAAAATTTTGAACAAGCTCCCTCTTTTACTTGGGTTATTTAGGCCACTAATATTTATTGATATACCTTTCATTAAAACCATACTAATAATATAAAAATTATTAAACTAATATATGACATGTCAATATCATATAGATGTCTTATATTTCTCTCTTCTATATAAAGAAAGTTAGGTTTAATATCCTTAAACTGTGCTTCATAGTGGGTAAAGTTTGTTCTGATGGTAAAGTAAGTTGTATTTTTGTGAATATTAATTATAACGGATGTCTGAAATGAACGTTTTATAAAAATAATTAACATATCCAGTTATAAAAACAAAATACAGCACCTAGCCTGGAGTTATTAACTCCCTGTTCCAGTGACATCAGCCACTTAGAACAATTCCCCTAACTGTAGCAACAGAAAAACAGCAGCCACTTTGTGAATGTGTATAATAATTGAAATACAGGCATTATATTAAGTGGTGATTCATCATATCATTTAACTAGTTATGTTATTATAACACTCATCTGTTAGTAGCCTTAAGATAAATGAAATCAATTTTGCAGTCAAAATATTATATTAAGGGATGAGGAATGCAAACAACTAAAATTGAGAATTACTAGGACATTAAAATTAGGTCATCTTTCTTGAAAAACACAGAGAGATAAAACCTATTCTATCAATAGTACTAAATTCTTAAAACTAAACCTTTTCTCATATTGTTTAGAGAAAGAAAAATCTGAGACTTATATCGAAACACAAAATGTCTCCAAAAAATTATTTTGAAAAAAAAAGATTAGGTATCAGTTCTGTCTCATAAAACCATTAAATAGTTGCTTATTTACTAAATCATTCTTTAACCTTTCAAAGAACACCAACAAAATTTATATAAAGAAAGTGTTCATCAGAAAACACTAGAGCATTGTTAATTAAACAAAATGCTATCTGTCATCAAACAGTACTACAATAGTAAGTTATCACAGTTAAATAACTGTAGTGCAGAAGGAAAAACAATTAATGCACTAATACATCACTTCCTTATTTCCCTCTCCATCATCTCTCATTTTACATTTCTTGTTATTTTATATATATATATATATATATATATATATATATATATATATTCTTTCCTTTCCCTCTCTTCCCCTCCCTCTGTTCACCAGCAAAGTTTATGAAAGAAGGGCAAAAAAAAAAAAAAATTCATCAGTTAACCCTGAAACGTGCAATTTAGAAAATAAGGTATCTGTATTCCAGCAATGTTTCAGTAAAGGACTATTACTTTACATAGCTGTAGTGCAGTAAATGAAACAACAATGATAGTGTTTTATATATATATATATATATATATATATATATATATATATGTTTTCCAATCTTCATTTCCTTGTTTCCCATTCCATCACCTCTCATACTGACAAATATAAATGTCTCTACTTATATTTAAAAACATTTAACTAAACAAATATATGCAACAGTAACCAATGACAGTAATGTATACTAAATGATGTTACAGGCTAAATTTTACAGACAATATAAGTTACTTGCAAAGTGAGGGCGAGATTCAACTCAAAAATAAGTTAATGGAGTATAAAAAATAGCCGCTTATAAGAATTTATGGAATAGGAGATGAATATTTCTTAAATCCGGCAATAAACAGTCTTAAGCAACTATTCCTGAGTTCCGAGGTTGACGATTTTGCATACTTCCTGGATTTGCCTGTCTCTTTTACTGACATTCCATACAAGCAACGTTAAGTCATAAAAAGCATTTGAGCTGATAAAAAAGGATTCCCACAGAGCTGCAAAAGATGCAAGGCAGTTAAAAGCTCACAGAAGACTGGTGTGAGGTGATTCTGTGAGCTAAAAGTTGTCAATAGTACAAATGCAGCAGGAATCCTCTAAAAAGGTATTTCTAATGCATTTATTTCCCATTTTACATCAAGGCTGAGGAGAGAAAAGAAAAACAAGAAAAAACAGTAGGTAAACAGCACAGGCACTACCCCCCCCCCCCCATTGACATACACTAGTACACTAAGAAATAAGCATTTCGAGTGCAAATAGCAATGAATACATATAACTGACTAATACATAATCCATAGTTATTTCCACTAATACCTTCATAAAAAACACATAGCAAAATCTAAGCAAGTTGCCGAAAGTTTATGTGAATGTAGCCCTGTTCAAAGGAATGAAATCTGAGCAATGAGGAAAAGAAAGAGATGAAGCATAAAACATATCATTTTTCCCCTTCCCTTTTTTTAAAGGGCATACTACATTAAAAACGTATATATGATATCTAGGTTTGATTATACCCAGAAATAATAATAGGATATATGAAAATAAGAAGTGTAGTATATGAAGTATATTATGACTATACTCATTATGAGCAATCAACTGCAACTTTTGAAATAAAGGGTATAGAAATTGTTTTTTGCAGTAACATTTTAAGCTTAACTTAAAGGAAGTGTAAAATAAAACAAAATCTTTGCAATTTTAAAGTCCATAGGAATGAGTAGTAAACAAAGAGCCAGTTTTAAAGTAATTTGTTATTGAGTCTTTTTTGTTTCTCTGAAGATTTCCAAGTTGTATTTGAAGCCATTCTTTTAATGGAAGGACTAGCCCATTCATGTCTTCTATTTTTTTTTCAGGATTTTGTGGTTTTTAACAAAATGTAAAGCAGAGTCCATATCTTCAAATATTTGGGACCTTCTGGAAGAAAAATCTTCAGCTTTGCTGGAAATAGGAGGCGAGTCTTCATTTGATCCTTTTTTAGTTCTTTTATCAGGGGTAGAAATACTTTCCTTTTAGCTATAACTGCAGAAGAATAGTCATTATCAAACGGATTATTGATTCATTAACTTTTATAGGTGACTTTGTCCATGCAGATTTTAAAACTAGTTCTTTGTCAGATGAGGACAAAAATCTAACAATGACAGATTTCTTGTTGATTCCCGCTGTAGATAATGACCGGTGGGCTCTTTCAATTCCAAATAACAGTGCCTCTGGAAGGTCAAGAGTTTTTGGCAGCCAAGATGTTAGGAAACTAATCATGTTGTTTCCCTCAGTGTTCTCAGGTAGACCAAAGATCCTCATATTATTACGACGTGATCTATTTTCCAGATCATCTAATTTGTTTTGAAGCACAGTATTGTGTTTACGTAGAAATTCCACATTGCTCTCATTTTCTTTTATTCTGCTGTCCATGTCATTTAGTGCTTCCTATATGCCAGTGATTTGAGATTTGTGTTGAAGCAAGTTTTCATGAAGTAAATCCATTTGTTTAGAACTTCTTTCTTTAAAGTTATAAATTTTAGTATCGATTTTGTCAGTTTTAGTAGTTAAGTCCTGTAAGTTTGTTAGTAAAGTTTGGAATTATTTTTTTAAGACTAGAATCTTGACTACTAGCCTTAGAGATACTCATGATGTCTTTCCCAGATGAGGAGAATATTTCCAAACATTATTTTGACTGGAAAATCTGCCTATTTCTGATATTTTTGTTGATACTGTTGTAGTAGAAGTTGTTTTCAATATGGTAGGATGACAAAAAATCCAAAATTAAACTTTGAAGACAGAAATTCCAAAGGAAAGAAGTTGTCTTAGTGGAGCTGTTAAATTCTGCTGTTACTCGGTGCTCATCTTGCTGGTGCACCACTTCTGAAGAAATGAGCTAATGTTCTAATGTTCTGTTGACAAACGCACTTAGTGGTGTTTTTTGGTGGGGATGCATTGCCCTTAACTACCCACTGTGGATTTTCCCCCCATCACCCCTAATCTCTAAATGTACTAACTCTAAGGCTTTAGCAGCTTGGGGTAAAATGAAAAGCTGATTTGTGTAAAAAAAAATAGCTCTTTGTATTACTCTGAGGTTGGAGTATAGTTACAGAGTTGAAACGTGAGAGCTAATCCTCCACATGGATGGTGCAGGAGGACCGTGTTAACCTACAACAATATCCTTGTTAGTTGTATTAGCTTACAATATTCTATACCATTTTAGCCACTGACAATTAGATTGCTTATCTCTTTATACTCGATAGATTCAGTATAGAGGAAGTGTCATTCTGAATCATTAGGAGGAAGGACACAGTGGTGTCATTACACATGAGGGTCCAGTAGAAGTTCAACAGTTTTGCAAAAACTTGTACTGTTGTAACACTTTTCATTTATGTATACACATTTTAATGTCATTTTGTAAACTGGTGGTATCACACCTAGGCCATGGCTGAAAAGGGTCCCTGGTGTCACTCATCTTGTGTATCTGAATAAGATGATGAGGCTGGGTGTTCGTTTAAGTAGTTTATTGCATACAAACACATCAGGATGGATGGCAGGAACATTAAACTTAAACAAAAAAACTAACTGACTGACTTCTACACACATGCATGCTTTCACTCTGGCTGCTCACTCAAAATAGCACTCTATCTTGCACATGCTTAGTACTTATATGCACATGCCCACTTATATGCACATGCCCACTGACTGGAATGCTTCTTAAAGGTACATCACACACTCTGATCTACACCCAGGACCAGTTAATTTACCCAGTTAAAAAATATGGGTAGGGGAAACAATTAAATGTCAAAACATATCCTTGTTCTAACGACCTATGGGTTATTATTGCACACAATATAACAGATAAAAACTACCAGGGGAATGTAAGTCTAGGCTTGCTAATATCCATACAAATCAATAGCTTAGTAAGTATCTATGAGCCTATAAGAATGAATGAATGAATTAGTACATAGATAAATAAATAAATGCATGAATAATAACTTCCATCTGTCAATAAGAGATATAGAGAATACTGTGGAACATGCTGGTTGAATACTTGAGGGCCACATTACCTGACATGTGGGTATTAGTATGGCCTTCCATGTAGTTTAATACTGTTCTATGACTGTGTCACAGCTAAAACAGACAAGCAAAACTCAGAGAATGTAGTGCCCACGGGCTTCATAATGCTTTTGATTGTGTACCTGTACCACCGTACCTAAGGAGCATGAGGGTGGGACCTAGCCTTGTAATGTGGATAGACACCAGGTTGTCATATAGACAGTAAAGGGCAAACATTAGTATGGTTATTTAATGAAATAGCAGCGATCAGTAAAATGACTTCATATTGGTTCCTACCCTCTTTTTCATATATGTATCTAAGACATCTGATATAACTCCAGGAACTGAGACTATAGTTAATCTAGTTACTGATTTCACCAACAGTCAATACAGTGATTAACATGGAAAATCAGCATTGAATAAGATTTAGTATGTTATCAAGTTAGACAGATAAAAATGAACATAGATTTAAAAAAGTCCAGCACATCTGAGAGAGATCTGGAGCAAAACACAGGTACATAGTGTGAATCTGGAGAAGACTGATAAGGAAAAAAGAACATTGATTAATCCTCACATTTTAATCACACATCCCATTCTGAGTGGACTAGTGAAAAAAGACCATTACAATGTTATGGTGAATAGTGAGAGGACAGGACTTGAAAAAAGCAGGTGTCACTTAATCTCAGTGAAGAACACTGGTAAGGTCATAACTGGATTACTGTCTTCATTTCTGGAAAACTGGACGGCTGTTAATAGGGTCATGGGATGAATAAGGGCTAGAGTATGAAGAAAATGGAAGGCACTGGGCATGTACATTCTGGATGAAGGAAGGCAGCAGGGAATCCTGATTTTGATATGCTGCATTGAAAAGGTTAGATGGGGGGGGGGGGGTGGCAAAGTATAAAAGATAGATGGAAGGTAGAAGATTCAATTATAACTTAAGGAATCCATCCTGATGTTACAGAGGGAGATCTGACATCTGCAGTGTTGGTGACCCAAACACAATTAGCAAATCAAAGGACCAGCCAGAGATGGCATCTGGGCAGCAGATGTCCATCTTTCTCTTCTCTTCTCTTCTCTCTTGATTTATTTCTGTCTCTCTCATTTACTAAATCTAGGTGGGTAGATATGTGTTGTTGCATGGTCTGGGAGATATACTGGATGCTGAGGGGGTTGCACCAAGTGGACAACAGAACCAGGGTTCGCAGACTGATAGCCACATAAAGCCACACTTGAAGCTGTATGTTTGCATTATGCATGGACATAACTGAACATATGAAATCAGGGTAGGGAAGAACAGTATAACGAGCATAACAATATAATTACTGCCCTGCAGAATGTTCTCTTCTGAACCTTCATACTCTCGAAGGAATGAATGAGATAGTGGGCAAAAGATGGATCCCTAAAATATTGAAGGCACTAGGGACGGAGACACTCTACACACAAGATATAACTGGGAATCCCGGGAATGACTTGCAGGAGAAAATATTGAAATAGAAGTCAACAGGGAGATTACAAGGGGCATGAGAGGAAAAGAGAGGAGCTGCTGCATAATGAATGCAGTACATACCTACATATGCTAAATCATTAGTCTTTATATGCAAATTTTTTAAATATTCATATATAAATACATATAAAACCAAGTATAAATTATTCTTACGTTTGCATTTTCAAGTAATATGTATATCACCCCCAAAAGTGCTGTTCCACACAGATACGTAGCCGCACTCATACAACCCACTCATAAACACACACACACACACACACACACACACACACACACACACACACACACACACACACACACACACACACACACACACACACACACACACACATACAAATGCAGATACATATATACATGCATTCATACAGTTCAGCAGTGCCACTGTAGTATCACTGCACCATTTCAGTGAACTTTTAAACTTTCAATTCCCTACAAAGGTCGCTGCCTTTCCTGTGATTCCATTCTCCATCATGGTGACAATGTCTATTGTAGTCCACTGTAAGTGAGATGACACTTGTGGAGGTACACAACCATGATGTGTTATCCCATTACTTGGCTCTAGAATGTCTGCAGATATTTGTATATATTAATGTCTTTATAGTAGCCCCACACTACCCCCTGTCCATCCCACACTAACCTTGTAGTCAGCAAATAATTACACTATTTGCCTTCACTAGTGCACAGACATAGAGTAATACACATTTGCCCCCTCCCCCAAGATGGAAGACCACGATATGGCCACTCAGTCTCACCTACCCAGCCAGCTCCTCTACTGTCCAGGCTCATTTTTCAAGCATGTTCACCAGCAGCATAGTTATGGACAAAACTTCTGCTTCTTTTATGGGGCAGCCTACCTGCAGCCTGATAAGTCTAAAGCTTCTTCGCAAGGAAGAACTGCTCAGTGTCACTTCTGTATGTTTTTACCTGTTTTTTTTGTATTTATATTTTTTCTAGATGTACACTTACTAACTGTAGAAATTCTATCTAATCTTATAGATATTGAGGAGTAATACACTTCTTGTGGGTTAACAGAACCTCTCCTAGTGGGCTTGGGACTCAACACACACCTAATCACTCCAATGTCCCCCACTCCTCATAACTCTCTCAGGCAATGTCGCTTAGTTAAACAATAGTGTACATGGTGGAAACAGTGCAATTTGACCAACTGATTAATTAGATTTGATATCCAGAAAGTTGTATTAGCACAACAAAACCTTTCAGCCATAATATGAATCCAAAGACAGGAAAAACTACAGAATAACAAATGCAATGTATCAATACTGCAAATGTAATATTGTATACCTTATCACCCTCCTTATTGTGGACTGTTGCTTATTTTATTTTATTTCATTTGTTAACCAGTGCCGAACACCGATAACAGCAGACATCCTGGGAGAATACAGTAGGCAGAATAAACAAATAGCCAAATTCAATAAAACCTATGTGGTAGCACAGTGTTTTAAATTCAGTAAACACCATGTACAGACGAGCACCACCTTGCAAACAAACACTGTGGCATGCTAATTACAACATAAGCAGCTCTGCTGTATGCTAATCAACCAATCCAACACAGAGGAGTTATTCAACAAGCAATAAAGCAACTGTGTAGACTCAGTGCTGGTTTTCCCTGCAAATTTCAAAACCTATTAGAATACAGCCATGAAAAGGAGTCTACATGGAAAGAATGTTAGGACTGATGTTACTTCAATTCATTTGCATGTGAAACAGACTGAAATGTATGCTGCTGGTGCTGCCAATAGTCCTAACCCAAGGAGGAGAAGAGTTTTCAGGCCCCATTTAACATATCACAACCTACATAATGTGAAAATTGTAGCGCACTACAGGGAGGATAGAGACACACTACAGGAACTCTACAACCTCTGTTGTCCTCAACTCAGAGCCAGGGCCAACCAAGGGGAACCCATCACAGTGGAGACAAACGTATGCATAGCACCTAGAATCTTAGCTACAGGTACCTTTCAGAAGCCAACAGGGGACATGTTGGGGGTGTCACAGGCATCAGCATCCAGGAACCTCCATCAATTCCTGAATGCTATGCTCCAACATGCCAGTGACCACATATATATTCCCCATACTCCTGAGGAGAGGGCCAGAAATATGCAGGAGTTCTACCCTGTAGCACACTACCCTGAAGTACTGGTTGCCATAGATTGCACACATATAGAAATTAAGGCATCACCAGGGGAACAGGGTAGACTCTACATAAACAGAAACAGCTTCACTCTATTAACTGCCAAGTTGTGTGTAATGCCAAGGGAATCATCTTAAACATGTGTGCCGGCAACCCTGACAGTTGCCACAACTCACATAAAGACCCACAGTAGCGGTGCTGCGGTAGCGTTGTCGCCTCACAGCAAGATGTTTTCACGTTCGATTCTCAGCTAGAACGTCTTCTGTGTGGAGGCATGCGTGAATGGGCGTGCCTTCGTTGAAGGTTGTGCATCAGGGCTGGTAACTCGGCACGTAAAAATCCACTACCAAACATTAGCGTACCGGAGTTCCGCTGTGACGACCCCTAACCGGGATAAGCCGACAGACACAACACAACAACATATCTGGCACACCTCCTAACTGTATCAGATGTTTGCTAGGGGGGATATCCCACAGGGTCATTTACTGGGGGATACAGATTATGCACTGGAACCGTGGCTGATGACACCGATCAGAAATGCACACATACCTGCTGAAGAATGCCATAATGAGGCACACACTCTAACCAGAAATATCATAGAGCATGTGTTTGGGCTGCTGAAGTTGTAGTTCCAGTGCCTAGATGCATCTGGGGGAGCCCTGCAGTACAATCCATGGACATGTACTGAAATATTGACAGTATGTGCCATGCTATACAACATCATCCTTGGAAACCAGCTTCAGCAGGATCAGCAAGGGGAAGGGGCACACATCCCATGACCAATGTCAAGGTCACCACAGCCACACACAGATGAGAAGTCAGAGGGGGAACCACCAGCTGCTGTGGGTGTAGGCAGACATAGCCTGACATAGGTGTGCCCTATATGTCCTTGCATTGGCTAAGAGACAACACATAGCACACTCACCATCTAAGGGCCTAAAACCTTTCTCCTATGCACATACATATGCTAACATTGATGCCAGGCAACCCTCACAAACTTTACCTTCCCATGTATTGACTGTGTACTGCTTGCATCAGAGTCAGCCCTGAACTAAAAGTGTGGCAACTGCTGCATTTACAAGGTAAGTCCTGAACTTGGAGTGCATTGTGTAATAATATGAATGAGAGGCATATCCGTGTTTTTCACTACTTGGTACCGTAAGCAAGTAAAAGGTGGGAGATTTGTACAGAAATGACCTTAACGTGACAGCAGGGATTAATTTGACATACGTGTCCATTAAATATAAAAACTGCACACAACCTACAAAGCAGAAACTTTTAATGAATAACAGAATAAAATAAAATAAGGTAAGCGCTTTCATGACTCACAGGCCGCTTCATCAGACAGTACTAAAGTTAAGGTTATATCCTTATATAGTGCTATGCAATCATGTGGTACAATTAGGCATTTAAAGAAGCAAATACTCATCATAAGCAATAAAAAAAAAACATTATAAGACAGTTAATACTAAAGTCCATGTATAATACATAAATAGATGAATAAATTATGTTTAAAAGTTTATAAAACAGTCATAACTATTTCACAAATTATATAATACATGTTTAATACTTGTGTTTAAGAGGTCATGCTTTTAAAAAAGGTTTCAGGGAAGACATATTATTTAAGCCTGGAAATTTTTCTGCATTAAATAAAAGAATCCATTTTTGTTCAGCGGCTTCTGTACGATTTTCTAGGTCACCACCTCTAATAGTATTATCAATGATTTGTAAAACTAAAAATTTAAAAACATGTGATGAATCCGTATGCATAACATGAGTAGCTAATGCATTGGTTGCCTTTTTATTTGTAATGTCTCTATTATGATCCAAAATTCTATCTTTAAATGACCTATTCGTCTTCCCTACATAATATGCATGATATGTAGAGAAGACCAATAGGACCTTAACTTTAGTACTGTCTGATGAAGCGGCCTGTGAGTCGTGAAAGCGCTTACCTTATTTTATTTTATTTTGTTATTCATTAAACGTTTCTGCTTTGTAGGTTGTGTGCAGTTTTTATATTTATTCTACTTTACTTTTACTGCACCCAACTGCACTCTGTATTCGTATTATTTTGCTCTTATATATGTGTCCATTATTAAGTAGTAGGCCTCAAACATCAAAGATTCACACAGTCATACCTCTCAAAAGTACTGATGAACCTTGCATGTCCTCAATTTAGTATCACACGCTTGTACTGGAAAATCATTAAAGACAGAAGTTAAAAAGTAATAATATACATTGCAGCTTCAGACTTTACAACCTTTCATTCACAATAAAGTTTGATGCTATCAACTGTCTAACTTTCTAAGGCCAATATATAATTCAAAGGTACAATTACCAGTTCAACACCACAAATGCAGATGTACTGAGCACTAAGTCAACTATGCACCCTGAGCATCAGACACAAAGCTTATGTATCCCTAAATCCAAAAGACAGAAAACAGGGATATGGCACAGTTATCATCACTTGCACAGGGTGTTGCATGGAGGACAAATGGTCTAGGCTGACACAAAAGATCAGTGAGTGTGTGTGAGTAAGAAAGAGAAGCAGGCAGACATTTGGGTAAACCAACAAATGGCCAGTGAGACAAATTGAGTTTTAAGCTGTGTGGCTGAACCATTTAACTGGTGTGTGTGTGTGTGTGTGTGTGTGTGTGTGTGTGTGTGTGTGTGTGTGTGTGTGTGTGTGTGTGTGTATGTAGGGGTTCTCCAGAGGAAATTGGAGTGTGAGTGTCTGTATGAACACAGCTAAGTTCTGTGATAGCTCTACATCTTGGTATGTTGGACAGGTGTGAGCCATGCATGGTACAGTTGGCAGTTCATTGTCGTCATCCCCGACCATGAGAACTGGCTCTGCCAGGAGTTGCACTTGCATGTCTACATCCACAATCAGATGCACTGCTGCTACTTGAACATGACTGATGTCTGCTGAACAAGCTCACATTACAAGGTTGCCCAGGACCATGAACTTATGGCCTGCCACATCTGGGTGTGGACAGCTCACCCACCCACCCACAGCTCACCCACTGATGGAACAGTGGAAGTACTGCCACTATGGGAGCATGATCAAGCACAGCCATGTTGGCTAACAGCAGATGATATGGCTGACCTACACCCACCAGGATGCTGTTCCCTTCCGAATAGATGTTCCATCATAGACAACTCTCATTCCATGACAGACACCCCTTGATGCATCACAGACACTCCTTGTACCTATGTGTCATTCATCCAATCCATTGAATCGGCAACATGGTGAAAGTAGTAACACATGTCAGCCTGTGCCTCATCTACAACCCTGAGCATTTGTCTTGAGCATCTATGGGAATGTGCCTGTGCCTCCATGATGCCCCTGAACATACATTGAGGGGCACAGGAAGAGATGATCAGGTGGAGGAGGGACAGCAGGCCTACTCTGAGCAGTCCTAACAACCTTCCTGCATGGCACCTCACCCACAATTTGGTTATGGCCATAGTCAACTGGTACTAAAGCCACAGTAACCAGACTTCCCTGATCAATGGCCTCACCTTCCACTTGTCCAACATGTGAGAACTCACTGGAATGGGTAGGCATAAGCCTACTGGCTGTGTCCAACTTAATTGCAGGGGATGGCTGTATGTCAAACTCAGTGTCAGATTCAACCTGTGCACCTCCTGACTGTGCCTCTGTTTGGCCACCATCATCATCATTAGTGTTTGCTGATATAATGACATCTGGTGGTACAGGTCCCACATTTACACAGTCAGGATCACCTGTGATAAACCGCAACAAACACAGGAAAAAATGAATACCTACACTACTGTAGTCCAATATATGCTAACAAACTAACAATGGTATCACTATTACAGACAGTCAGTACAACAATGCACACAGCATTCCTGACATCAACATCACACACTAAAATATTTCTTTAAATTGCTCAGTAGTACTGTCATAAAAATGTTTGGCTTACCATCTTGTTCTCCTGTGCAAGCCAGATGGTCCTGGAAGAGATTAAGCAAAAGTAAGGGCAACATCACCAGAACTTGGCTGACACCTCTAACCAAAGGTAATCAATCAGAATGTGTTGTTAGCTGTAGCAATTTTCAATCTCCCCAAGAAAAAATATTCTTGTGACACATAATTAAGGTATTGATTTCAATGGTTTTACTATACAACAGTACTCAACAGTTGTGATACCAAAGCCTACCTGGAAGCTCCTCCAGGGACATGTTTGCTGTCCCTGGAACTGTTGCACCGATGTCCAGTACATGCTGTTCTGCACTTTCCTGGGAGCTGTCTGAATTCCTGAAAGTGGACAGGAACTCTTTATTTGGTGTTAGTGGTAGATCTATAGCAGGCCTTCCCCCAGTACCCATCCAATCACGGCTCACTGCAGCTGCTCTCCTCCATGCAGATGTGATCATGTCAGTGGCCCCATGGTACACCTACTTATATGTCCTACCATGGCCACCCATGGCATTTACATCATCCATATCATCCACAATCTGTTGCCAAATTTGCATTCTGCATGCCATATCTCACTGTACCCTTTCAGTCAGGAAGGCACCATGTTGCCTAAAAGCATCCACTATCACTTCATTTTCAGCATCAGTGAAGGGTGGTCTTTGAGGCTTAACTCTCTGGGTTGCATACTCCTAGGTGTCCTAAAAGACAACAAAAGGATAATGCACATAAATATCACATAAGTACAAGATAACTGTTCCCAGATAAAGCAGAAATGTTAGCATCACAGTATTACCCACTGGAGAAACATAAAACATTCTAGAGATATGAAATACAAACAACAGGCTGGAAGCAAAAAAAAGGAGAGTAACAATAGCAACATTTCCTTGTTTGTGCCATACCAAAATGCAGTGTTGTTCCCCCAAAAAGAACAGGCACATAATGCATGCTGCTAACAAACTATCTTTGAAATGCTAAATGTGCTAGCAAATGAACTGTCCCTGAAACATTTGTACATATTTATCACACAGCATTCCATTTTAAGGTATTGGCAATCACATATACCTGTGAAATGCCTTCACATATATGCCTATGGCATCAGCACACTTCTAGCTAATGCATACAGATAAAAGTATAAAAGCCCTTACTTCAGATTTTTCTTAATTACATTACAGCATATGCAGTATGTAGTTGACAAAATGCAAGCATACCTTCTGAAGTTCAGTAATCCTCTGTGCAAATATATCCCTAAGTAATAGCATATGTTCAGTCTTCTCCACATAAACAAGTCTCCTCACCTTCAGTTTGCCTAACAGTTTGCCTAGCTGTCTTTGATATGTGGACTGATTAGAATTGCTGAATCCCACATACTTGGATCTGTGTAGGAGATGTAAATATAGTGAAGGCACTCCCTCAGTGTTTTTTTTAATGGATTGCAACTGTGAATGATTACTGGTTGGGAGAAGGAAAGCACAACAGCACTGCAGGCTGCCTTACATTCAGTGGGTGTGTCACGTTAGATTTACAAAGTGTTAGATGTAAGGTTGGAAATGTAAGTAAGCAGCACACAATTCAAATGTTGTAGTCATTAACATCCAACCTCCCCTTCATTTGTTGGAAACTGCATATGATATTATTTCCAGTTAATATCCTCACACATTTTAAGGCCAATGATATAGAATGGCTTACAGACTGTACATCTCAGATTACTGGTCAGATAAGTGAATAATGACCAACAAATACAAGCAGGTAAGACAGAGCTTTATATTTGCAAACGATGATAATAACTGGTTGTGTGATCACTTAATGCACTACATCTAAAAATAATAAATGTACAAATAACAGTTGTATGGTTTCATACTACTGTAGAAAATGTAGCAGTTGCTTGTGTGCAGAATGATTTCAGTTCCTTGCTGCAAAGCTATTTGTGCGGCAAACAGGGATAAGACACCCATCCTGTGTTCTGAAGGTTCATTGGAATGAGAGTTCAAATCCAGATCTACGTAGACATATCTCATATAAACCAACATTTTCTAGTAAGTATTTCATAGATTGATTTTCCTCATTTGAACTGCTTGTCCCTTGGGGGTTTTTTTTTTCCTTTTCTGCCTTGTGTTTTTTTTTTTTTTGGCCAGTGTTTGTCCAATGCGGTGCTTAGAGCAATCACAGGAATGGAGGAAATGAATGTCAGGTTTGGCTGTGCTTATCCCATTTTCACAAAGCATGGCAGTACACAAACTGAACAACTGGACCACCCAGGAAGCAGACAAGACCCAGACAGCCAAAAATAGAAACTGGACACATTTAATTAATTCTGCTGGGCACCACACAAACTTGCTAAGTGGTGTTGCACAGTGGTTAACATAGAGATCTTAAGAATGATTAGTAAATTAGGGAATGTCTTACAAGTAGTCCTGTGGCAGCAGGTGTAACTGTAGGGCTAGGGTCCAAATGGTCCTGGGTTCTAGTACAGAGTGTGCAACCTTTTTTTTTTTTTTTTTTTTACTGTCATGACACTGCATTTTATAGCAATGAACTGAAACATAGACAAGTGTTATTTCAACTTTCTTGTGACAACAGATGTAAGTGCATGACTGCCATACATATAGTCTTATGTTCTAATACAGGATATTCCATACAATTTTACAGTTGTTCCACTTCCCATTATATTCACTGTCACTTATAAGCACTTGATAGTGGAGCTGATATGAATTATATGTCTGAGGGATGAGATACCATTATTGTATTTTCAGATGTATGACTGAGGGTAAACTGTGCACTATATTTCTGTAAGTATAATTCTGTTATCTGGACTTGCATGGGTTTCACAATTGCCTAAGGCACATACACAACTGGATCTATATTCAATAACCTCATCAGGTCACACACATACATGTGTAACAGCTAAAACTGGCACCTGTATTTATGTGCGATTCCTGAGCAGCATTTTTTCTATGTCAAAGATAGAAAATCAATGCTGTGGAAGAAAATGTTTTTCCCTTATGCCTAGGTTTGAATTTTGCAGTGTATAAATCAATTTTCTCAGTGTATAAAGATAAAAACAGATGTGTCAGGTTATTACATTTATGTCCCCCCAGCACATGTCAGCAAATCTAACTCACCTAACTGTTGCCTTCCATTTTATCAGGCTAAGTCAGTAGACACCCCTCAAACTAAGTCCAAGTGTCAGATTAACCTTCCAATTGCAATTGTTTAATTCCTCACTGCTTGACACTGCTGTTTTATGCTTACCATCATGCAAACACATTGTTCAGCTGTGCGCACTCCCAGTAAAAGAGATAACTGGAATTGTCAGGAAAGCATTAGTCTCCATTGCTATAGGTCTGCTGGTAGACATGGCTGGCATTACTGGGGAAGGTGTCAGGTTTAGAGAACAGAGGTGGGGCGTCCAGGAGTCCGGGATATTTATTTGACTCCTAGTAAAGCACCACAGCCAAACTCTTCTGCAGGGGGACTATTCTGGCTCCCAGTACAACTCTGAAGCATTGAATAGTTTAGCCCAGACTGTATCCAGTGTATCTGGATCCACACCCTGGAGAGCAATGTAGGCATCATTTTAATGACCTACACAGGAGAAAGTGGGATACTATCAACCAACGGTAAGAGGAATTTAGGACTGCAGATATCTCACAGCTGTGTAAGTATCAAGTAAAGAGAGTACTTGTAAGATTTAGAAAGCTTAGTATAGGCAAGGCTGGTATGCAAAATGCTCTTATGTTCTTTTCTGTTCTTTCTCCACGTGCCAGAGATCGGGAGTTCAGTGTTCAGGCCCATGAGGCTAAACTGGAGAGACTGAGGGATATAAGTGGTATGTATGCAGCAAAACAGAATTGTTATTGTAGCATTCAATGTTAAAGATAGCTTTTTGGTATTTTATAGACGTATCAAATTGAGCAAGCATATCTCAACTGCAAAAGCAAGCCTGTATGCATTAGTCTGTAGCATAACCCAGTTGTAAGAGTCCAATATTAGACTTTAGTCAGAGGTTGTGGGTTCAAATACCACAATTTACAATTATACAATACTGTTACTTCAATAATATTTACATTAAATTAAAAACTCTATATCAGTGGCACAAATGCCCTACTGTAAACTGTAATCTGTATAATTAGAACATGCATATGTGCAATATATGCACATTTCAAGGATTGCTTGCAGCAATCTGTAGTATAGTGTGTATCTGTAAGGAGGTATACTTAAATGTAAAACTTAGGATAAAAGAGTTGTATAATTGTATTAATGCATTGTATGTCACATACGATGGTACAAATTTCATCTCTTTTTTTTCTCACCCCCAACCCTTATCTCTCTTATTTTCTTTATTTTACTTTATTTTATTTTTCTTAATATTTTTTATTTATTTTTATTTTTCAAAATATATTTTTAATTTTTATTTTTATTTTATTTATTTTTTTATTTTTTATTTTTATGTGTCATCAAAATGTGTCCATGTGATCCACAGCACAGAGAGGTAGGCCAGCCACATTGGATCAGTCTGCCCCGCAACACTGGCTCAAACACCAATATCCAGCACGGACCCATCCTGGCAGAACTGTCTCTATATTTTCCAACTCCATTATATTTGTCATGTCTCTTCCTCATCCATTCATCCTCACCCCTCTTCCCAACACACACTCTGCATCATAGAAATAGTATGGACAAGCACAGTAAGTCAGCAGAAAAGGGCATATGTTCATAGGTAGGTACTAGACTATCGGCCCTGGGGCCTATACAAGCCCAGCCAAAAAGGTACCCTGGCTTTTGCCACCCAAGAAAATTATTTTCCTGTGCCACTGTTGAGCAGAGCCACAGAGGTGATCCCCGGGGTGAATTTCCTATTTCCCATCCAATCATCAAGATTTGTCTTGAAGAGTGCTAATGAGGAGCTTTGTTTGATATATATAGATAGTTTATTCCAGAGTATGGGAAGTCTCTGGAACAGGAATCTATCCCTCCGGCATGTTCTGTTTATTGTACTGTATATGTGTACAGCAGCAGTGCATAAATGAGTGAAGGATGCCAGCAGTTCTGCACTGAGCATACATCACACATTATTCTTACTTATACTGCAGGACACAACATGCTATAAACTGGAGCAACAATTCTACACTGCTATACAGCAGACAAGTCAGAAACCAAAGCTTATTTACATACCCCATGCTGGATGCACAAGAAGTTCAAAAAGGTGATTCTAAATGCCATCATTCTTTTACTTTTAAAGCTTGAGACGGTGATACTAGTGCCTGCACTGTGTATGCAGCAATGAGTGCCCTCTGCATACTCCAGGTCAGTACTGTCTTAATGGTGATGTATTAGAGGGATATCTAAAGACAATATAAAACTGTCTGCATCAAGAACTATCAGGCAATAATTGCATAATGGGGAGAATTATAACAACTGTTCTGTAATGTGTTTGTAAGTACTTGCAGATGCATTCAACATGACACATCACATTGATAACACTGTAGAATTTGGGAAAAAATACAGAGTGCAATATACATATATACCACATACATATACTAGTGCAGATGCAACTCATCCTCTATTCAGCTTTGGAGAAATTAAAGCATACACTGCTACTGCAGTCTGATTCATACTAAACTGGATTGCACCCATTTCCAGTTATTTCGTTGTGAATACATCTTTGTATGCATATATATTTGTCACATAATAATAATAATATTTGTATAGAGAATTTTTTATCTGTTATGAGCCATCATGTACTTATGGCAAAGAACAATATATTTCTTAAGTCATTGTTACTGTTCAGCACCAGCACGACATGCTTTTCTATGTGAAGATCAGGCCTTTGTGTACTGATAGTAGCCCTGATCTGTACAGCACTAGTGCTGTGCTGCAACAGAATTGTTTGTTTTCTGAATCACACAGAAAGGAATATATATGACAGTGCCTTCACTTGCAATATGTCCATACACCAAGGTGGACTTTGCTATGTACAAACACATTAACTGGTGATCCACTCAGAACCATCTCACTGAATTATGCAGAAAATTATTTTCTGACTACCTGAATGCATTAATCCTGTGCAGGGCACACCATGTCTCCAAATCTCACCTCAGTAATTACCATTTAAAATATAAAAGAGCATGAACCTTCGTACACAAAATTCTACCATGTAAGTGTTTTACCATATAAAAATTATATCATAGGAAATACAAGGTATATGAGTCTTGTGACCATTTACACCTTGCCAGTATCCACCTTTAGACCATACCTCCTTTTGTAGGAGGGCTTAGACAGTCAAGCCAGGGGTGAATTTGTGAATGCCCATCCAATTATCCAGTTCCCACCTGAAGGAAGATAATGTATCACATTGCTTGATTTGCAGTAGGCATCTGTTCCAGAGTTGAGGAAGGCTCTGCACAATGAACCTGCTCTCCATCATGTTTTATTTACTGGAGAAAATTGAAATCCCTGGTTCAAGTATTTATTTATTTATTTATTTATTTAGTTATTGACATTTGTTGACCAGGAAAGTCCACTGGGTCAGAGACCCATTCCAGTGGAGGCCTAGGGAGAAAAGCTCCTGTTCGGTATATACTTTTCCAAGGTACAGGCCAACGTGGGAGGACTATGGCTCACCAAGTTCGCAGATTACTGCAAACTGGGCGCCATAATCAACTCTCCAGCTGACACAAACATCCTTCAAAAAGGTCTCACAGAGATGGATAACTGGTGCCAGAGCCATGGTCTAAAGCTAAATGCCAAAAAGTGTATAGTCATACCCTTTGGCAAAAAACAATGTGCCCACATACTACCACATAGGCGGTAAACCATTAAGTACAGAGAAAGTAATTAGGGATCTGGGGACCCAAGTTGATAGCAATCTCTCCTTTGACAACCACATTGCCAAAGTGGTTAGAAAGACCTTCTACATGGCCCACCTCATCATGAAAGGATTCACATCTAGATCAAGAGAGGTAATCGTGCCCCTTTATTCATCCCTCATCAGGCCCATCATAGAATACAATGCCCCTTTTGGGATGTACCTTACCCGACACCTGCAGCAATTAGAAAGACCCCAAAAGTACCTCACCAAGAGGATCAAGGGACTCAAACAGATGCCATATGCTGCTTGGTTAAAAAAACTCCAGCTCTACTCAGTTGCATACCGACTACTTCGAGGCGATCTATGCCTGACATATAAAGCTATGTCCAATCCAGAATTAATGGACATGCTCCACCTCAGTAAATCTAAATCCCTTAGAGCCACATGCTCGAGGGACTTGAACCTCAGCACAGAAATAAATAGGACTTGCTGAAGAGACAGATTCATAACTCAGAGGCTCCCTTCGCTCTGGAATAGAATTCCAATTCATGTTAGGCAGAGCACCTCATTGAATCTCTTCAAGAAGAATCTTGATGAGTGGATGGGGGATCATAGGTTTGTTCCAGGGATTACTTCCGTGTCACTATTAGACAGAGGCACAGTAAACTAAACCATAAAAAGGGCACAGTATACTCAAATCAAGGGGTGGCGTAAGCCAAACAAAATCGGGCTAGGCTTATAATTGCCCCAAGGCAGATAGCCTAGTATGAACCTATGAACCTATAAAAAAAAAATCAAAAATTTTAAACAGCGATACATACATTAGTAGGGAGATATATTTACAATTACATAGGCCAGGAGATATGAGAAGATACACAGAGCTCCAGTATCAGTGGGTTTCTTAGGAGTCTATATTATACCGAATAAAGGACAGTGCTTCCAGTCTTTTATAGTAGCTTACTTTTTTAAGTCAGTGATCCTCTTAGTTAGAAACCTCTGGAGTCTTTCTGGCTGTTTGATATGTCTAGTGAGGTACATCCCAGATAGGCCATTATATGAAATAATTGTCTTAATCCATGCTGAATATAAGGGGACAATGACCTCTTCAGATCTAGCTGATATTCCTTTGGCAATGAGGTATACTAGGTAGAAGCACTTTCTAACCATTATCTTTACATAATAATCAAAGGAGAGGGAATTCTCAACTCAAGTTCCAAGGTCTTTAACAACAGTCTTATTTTGGAGTATGGTATTCTCTATTCTGTATGCTATGGGAAAAAATGTTTACCAAATGTCACAATATTGCATGTTTAGCACTTAATGTGAGACCATTTTAGTACACCAGCTACTTATGAGTATATGTTCTAGCTGAAGGGCTGGGGCATCAGAGGGAGACTTGAAAATAACTCCCAGTATGTAGTCATCTGCACATTTTGTTAGCCAAAGGTCTTGGTCATGGTCTGGACACCAAAAAAGAAAATGCTGAACAAAAGAGGTCTCAACACTGAGCCCTGCAGGACACCACAGGTTACCTTCATACCCTCTGTTGAGGCACCTGCTACCTTCACTGAGTGGGTTCTATCATTTATCCAATTTGTTATCTATCTTACTACACAGGGATCTATTTTTAATGCATTGAGCTTACTAACTGTGCTAGCATGAAGGCTGGTGTCAAACACCTTGGCCAAGATAAGGTATGCTGTGTGAACAAGATGACTGAGGTCAACAGCCAGTGTTAACCTTTTGAAGAATTTAAATAAATTCATTAGACAGTGTCTACTCTTGGCTGTGGGTCTAACCTGATGAGATTTTAATATCATTGTTTATTACGTCAGTTACAATATGTTCCATGACTTTGCTAAAAAGGCTTGTTGGGCTGATGGATTTATAATTCCTGGGGTCAGCTGTGGGGCCACCCTTATGGAGTAGCATCACTACTGTTGTGCCCCAAACCTCAGGGAAAAGGCCAGTGGCTAAACTCAGGTTAAACAGTTTAAGGAGTAGCTCTGCCAGATCTTGTTTAGTACTGTTTATTAAACAGCTAGATGTACTATATAAGTATAGAATGCCCTGAACCACATTGTACAAAGGGAAATAACAAGCTCATATATAATTAAATGCACAGTAGCAGAATCTGGCAAGGAAAAAGTCCATATAACTAAATCTGGAGAGAGATGTTAATAATTTTGTCTAATTTTTAATGTCAAAACTTCAAAGGAAAAGTTAAAAAGTGGATTCCTTTATAACTGCTCCATTAAAGGTACCTTCAGATGATTTGAAAGCTATCAAGCCCGCATCAAGAAGGTAAACACATCTCCAAAATCCATATGTAACTGGGAAACAATAAAACAACAGATTGCTTATACCACATATGTAAACTATATCACTACATAAACAAACAATAGATCTCATGAAGATTCGTTTTATAAAATAAAAAATTCAAAAAAAATGTTCTAATTAGTTTAAAAAGACTACAGGAAAATATAAAAAAAATAATAAAAACAACTAGGAAACTCATGTTAGAGTACTTTCATACACAAAGCTGGATCCAGCACCAGAGAACCTAGGCAGTTGCCTAGGGCCCACTTGATTGGGGGGGCACTGGCCAGAAAACTGCTAAACTTACATTTCTTCTTTAAGTGCGGTTATATTTCTCCTTTAATGATGCACGCATGGTGCATACTTAGTAGTGTCTGTGCATGCATTAAACTAAAGACACATGCACATTTAAGCACTGGAGCAGATGGCTGGATTTTCAGTTTCTGTATAAAAGAGATGAGCAAGCACAGGAGATTAATGAACATGGAATGCATTAGAGGTGAGCTAGCATGAGTTTGTGTGTGTGTGTGTGTGTGTGTGTGTGTGTGTGTGTGTGTGTGTGTGTGTGTGTGTGTGTGTGTGTGTGTGTGTGTGTGTGTGTAATGCCCCAGTTAGGGATGGCAGGTTGGTTAACATATCCAAGTTCAATTGCTGTACCTTGATTATAAGAGATTAGGCCCTGAATCCTGTACTCCAACTAGCATGTACATCTTCAAGGACTGTTGAGTTTCAGTGCATTTTCCAAGAATGTTGAGTTTCTGTGCATTTTTAAAGACTGTTGAATTTCTGTTCATTTTCAAGGATTGCTGAGTTTCTGTGCATTTTCTAGTAATGTTGACGATGTGCATTTTCAAGGAATGTTGAGTTTCAAGGGAACAGAAGTTTACGTCTACTCATGCTAAGTCTGTTTTCAGTGTGTAACTGTTTTTTTAGCAAATGGCCATTACCAGTGTTTGTGCTATAAACTTTGAAAGCAGTGTTAGTAGCATAACAGGTAGCAGAAACCTGTGGATTCTACTCCAACAACATGTAGCTGGAGTACTGATATTTCAGTGCCCTTTGAGTGGGTGCACTCCTGAGTGTGTCCTCCTTTGGATGATATGCCTAGAACTATGAACCTGTTGCCAGTTTGACAGGCATTCTCTATTGCAATATTACCAGCTCACCAATTTTTTTTTATGTAACATGGGCAATTTATTCTTCAAGGCCAGCAGGCACTGAATTTCTACATGAAACACTGAAATGTACAGTTGTTTGCCAGCAGTGACCTCTTCACTAGTTAAATATCTCTTTAATGTGGAATTGTTCAGATGACTTTTACGTCTGCAGAGACTATGTATATTGACTGATATTGGTGGATTGTAATAGAAGACTGAGTGGCCTTTAGTGGTTGAAATGTTCTGTAATGGGTAGTTTTGTCATTATTGGTTCATACATTTTGTTTCATTGCTTACTGGAAAAATGTTCAGACCTACAAATTTAAAACACACTCTAACAAGCGGTGCTGTATTATACTAGGAATATAATTTAACACAAGCAGGATGGTGCTTCAAAGAACAAATGCATATTTACATGGTCCAAACAATGTATGCAAGAGGCCTATGGTTTGAAAACAGCCCAAAGGTAAACTTAATCCGCCACTGGCCATATGCATTTTCCTTGAATCTTGATTTCAACTCTGTTTCAATGAATGCAAGTTTCAAAGGCAGAGAAGCTTACTGTTCATGCTAAGTCCATTTTCATTGTGAGTGTTAAATAAAATATGATTTCAATACACAGGAGGGTCAGGTTAAAAAGTTTACTAGTGTACACCAGGAGGCAAAAAATGTACAAGTACAGAATTTTGTCTAACATGAAACAGGAAGCACACAATTTTATATAGGTTTAACATTTAAGCTATGCCCACCTTACTGACATGATATGTCACAGGGCATCTACATCACTTTAGCTTACAGTCCTCTATTCATAAAACTGTTGATGCTGTATATTTAAAAAAAAAACTTTTCCTCTAGATACAATACGGCCTTGCTATCCAGCTGGTCAGACATAATGTCTTTCTGTAAAGTTACTTCAAGGTTTCATATTAGTTTGAATACAATAGCAGCTTCAGTCTTTTAATACACGTCTTTGTTCTCTGTTACACTTTCTCAAACAGCTGAGTGCTATCACAGTAACACATATACAAGGCCAAATCATTCCAACAGGAAAGAGCAGAAGATTTCATTATTTCACACATTTAATTTCCTGACCCAGCAGAAAATCACTTGTGAAAAGCATAAACATTAAAACTTGCTAAGCTAGCATTCTGCCAGGGTCAAAGATCAGCCTTGCTTCAAGCCACACTGCAGTTTCAAAACTACTTACATTTACACATGAATTAATCCTTACTGTTATATGATTAATAGAATAAAATGCATTATATACTACTTTGCTTTTAAACTAGCATTTCTCATATATTCAAATACACATTTTTCTAACAGTGAGACTGTATTGTTTTGTTTAGCAAATGGCTGTCAGTGTTTATGCTATAAAATTTGAAATACAAATTGTAACCCACCAGCTATTTAGCATAACATTTTTCACTGGCTCTTTTCCTCATATGAATATGAATAGTCAAGGTCTAATTTCTATTGGAAGACAAGCTCTCTGACTATGAATAGTCATGACTTGGTTCCTATTGGCGATATAGCTTCCTGATTAAGGATGATTGGTACTTTTGTTATGCTAAATAGCTGGTTCAGTATGACTAGTTCATTGGACGAGCTTGTTCCTGTTTTTTTGTTGATTGGTTCTACTGTGATCCTGAATTAATTTGAGACTGGCATGCTCCTGACTGGAAGAAATAGTTTTTGAAAGTCTCTCATTGGTCATCTTGATATGCTAAATGGTTGATTCAGTTTGAGAAGCTCATTGGCCCAACTTGGTCCTGATTCTTGATGATTGACTATTACTCCTTCTATAAGAAAAATTGTTGGTTAATGGATGAGGATCTGAAGAAGATTTTTACTGAAAGTGCTTATCCACCCCAGCACTTTGTTTTATGTTACTTTTTATTGTTCGTATTAAAGAATTAGTTTTTTAACGTGATGTGTTTGTCTCATGACAGCCTTGGTGATACGTCTCATCTTTGTTCCTGCAGGATGATAAATGGGGGGCACCAGATCCCCATATTTGTGAGGCTCAAGTAGAGGATGCTGTTTTCCCTTGTAGGAGTTTTAACTAGATGTTCCAAACGTTCGTGTTAACAAAGTCCAGGAATTTCTGGGTCTGCCTGTTTGAGGATGTGTATGTTTCCCAGTTTATCAATGGATATTTAAATCTGTCAGAATTATAGTGTTAGGTTCTATGCTTAGTGACTCAAGTTCATTTAAGTATCTTTTATGAGTATCCTTGGTCATGGAGGGGGATCTATACCTATCAATGATATGATAAGGGTTTTGCATATGGTGGTTTAGATATACAGAATTTCTAGCTAATCATACTGTTTACCAGTCTGTCAGTACATTTATTTTTATAAAGGTACAGATACCTCCACCTTGAATCCAATCCTGATTAGTTCCTGGTCTAAAGTTGTGGAAGGTGTTATAGCCCTTTGCTGCTGGGGTGCTTTCAGCTGTTTTAAACTATGTCTCAATTACCATACAGATGTCTATGTCCTCCAGAGTAAGGAGGGCTTGAAGGAAGTAGAATTTCTTGTTCAGATTTCTGGCATTTAGCAGCAGTGCCTTCATTTTGGTTTTAATAGGTTTGTCTAAGTGAATAGGATTAGTAGACTGGCCTTGCCTAAAAAGGCACTATGGAGCTAGGTAAGGTTTTTGCCAATATATGAAAGCCTAGGAAAGACAGGTGCAGGCCATCCCTGGCCAAGTAGCACTGCCTATCTATCATATCCTCCCAAGCTGAAAGATATTGCATCCCCTTAGAATGAAATCAGTGACTAAGTCAGTTGTTAAAATCCATAATTTTCTGCTAGTATTGTGCAACATTATTGGTGAGGGTAAAGTATAGCTCAGTGCTAGACTCATACCTACCTGAGACAAATAATCCAAGAGCTCTATCTGGTCTTTCTTCATGTAAACCAGGGAGGTTCATCTAAGATCACTTACATCAGCATGTACTATGACAGTCATTTTGGTACTTGTCGTGTAATGAACTGAGGACACGGGGGTCCTGACAAATCCTGGTGCTTGACAAGCAGCTAACCATCGCTCTTTCCTAACACAGCCTGGTGAGGGGTATGTTTGTGTGTGTGACTATGGAGTCACCTATGATTAGTATATTTTTGTGGGGCTGTCTGCCCAGTGGGGTTTATTTCTACTGCTTGGTGACTCATGTTCTTATGCATTGGATTATTTTTTATTGATATTATTTCTGTGTGTTGTGAGGGGGATGCTGAGAGGGGCATGTAGCCCATTTTGTATTTAGGAGGCCTTAGTCTCTGTGGGTTTGGTAGGTTTGAACATCATACTTCATATTACTTTCATATCTGCTTTTTCGTCCAGGATGTAGCCAAAAAGGTTTTGAGATGGACCAGCTCACTTATGCAGTTAAGAAAGAAATTATATTAGAAAAATAAATTACAATGTAACTATCAAAGCACTAAACTATACACACACACACACACACACACACAAGTATATATATATATATATATATATATATATATATATATATATATATATATATATATATATATATATATATATATGTGTGTGTGTGGGTTACCGTTAGTACGTCGAAAGCCCACTACATCAAAATCCACTTCTCCGACATGGCAGAACATCGACAAATGAAGAGCTGACATTTCCTGCACTGTAAGTTACCATTTGGCCATCCACCCAAACTTTGACCCGTACCCCCATGGTAGTGCATTCTCGGAGTTGGAAACTCTAAGTTTGGGGGGGTTTGGGGGCATAGTCCCCCACATTTGTGTAGTCGGTTTAATGGCAGTTTTTCAATTATGGATGGCCAAATGGTAACTTACCGTGTGGGAAACTTTGGCTCTTCATTTGTTGATGTTCTGCTGTGTCGAAGAAGTGGCATTCGATGTAGTGGGCTGTCGACATTCTAAAGGTAACCCATATATATATATATATATATATATATATATATATATATATATATATATATATATATATATATATATATATAAGGTGTGTGTGTGTGTGTGTGTGTGTGTGTGTGTGTGTGTTCATTTCCAAATTAAATCAATCAATTAAATGACTGTCTTTGAAAATAGGCTGATTAAAGTAAGGTTGTGGTGGCAGAAGCAACATAATAAGGTGCCATTACTCTTTAGAATGTCAAAAAAAACTAATTTGGACTTTGGTACAGTTTGCATTGAAGCCTAATTTGGACTTTGGTACAGTTTGAATTGAAGCATTCTATGCTACGGAAGAATAAGGAAGACAGGAATTTACAAAGTAAGGTAGCTTGGTCTTGAAATAGACAACCAGGACAGAAGATTCTCTTTAAAGGGCTACAACAGGGATTCTCTGGAAAGCAGATCATTGTAGAGAAGGCTGCTCCTACAGAAACTTAAAAAAAAGAAAGGTTTATTTTGCATGTCTATTATATGCAACAACATTGTCCAAACGTTTTGTTTGTCTGCAAGTGTAACTTACATTTTTACCTTATCATTGTTAATGTATTAATTTTTAATTAGATTTTTCTTGCACCTTGCTTGATCTTTCATAATGGCTCCTCTGCCTGTACCTAATCAACCTATTCATTCCAGAGGAATAGGAGTCGGGCAGTCCTGGGCTAGGCAAAAGACTTATAGCCAATCATTCATGCCTGGGCATCACATTTGGTCCCCTGTTCCATGACAAGAGTTAGATGGTAGGGAATGGACTAGCTTACTGGTTTCATGGGGTGACCTACTTGCACGCTATGAGAGCATCCCCCTTGTCAACTCTTCTGAGCTCTGCTATTGTTGTCTTCCAAGAGGAGGTATGCCTCTGCATGCTCAGTTCCCTTCAGCTTATGAGTGTGAATGCATTCCCATAGTGCAGGCTTAGTAAACATAGACTCCATTGGGTGTAACACCTATTGCTTCCACTAACTGTCATCAATGTGGCAAGCCAGAACTGCCTCTCTCCACACAGAATGGGGAGCTAGCAGTGGCTGCTCAATCCCATCCTCCCCCAGACAGCTCTTATAGGGACCCGAAATGCTAATCAAACTCTGCTCCCCTATGCAGTAGTAAGGGCTTCATTACTCCACACCATGAAGCTGGCTGTTTCCTTTTTATAATTTGTGTCATGCTTCTCCAAGTACAAAACATTTCTGTATCTAAATGAATACTTTTCCCTTATTTTTCTTTGACTGCACTAGATGTATGAGCCCTCAATCAGCCATATTAACCTCTTCTAATGCTTTTCCTAAACTACAATTGTTTGACATGGATTGTTGTGATACTCTTATGAAAAGCAGTTGTTTTTTTCCTTGATTTGCTACATGTTTTAATATTCATCTTATTTGCCCATTTTATGTTTCATTTAATCTTACTGTTCTTACTGTGCAGAATACTTGGCAAATAAGCAGTTAAATTTAAATCTGAATCTGATTTTTTACTTTAACAGATTCTGATTTCTAATGCTTTTCTCTCTTCTGCAGCTTAGTTCTGCAATTGGAATCATTTCCCTGTCATTCACAGCACTATTTTAAATCTCATTTTGTTTAAACAAAATGGTTTTGGAATTTGCCATCTCGTCTTTAGCAGTAAATTACCAGTTAGTTTAAGTGTTTCTGTATAATAATCTAAGCATCTGCAGCACTACAGCTTCTGTGCCCTTCATTAAATATGTTTCTTTTTATCCGGCTCAGTGCAGTGCAATTCAAATGTATCATTAATTGCGTTGAATAACTGTTTGAATTACTTGCTGATTAGCAGCAGAAATTATTACTGAATATCCGCCATAGTTACATTCATGTCATTAAATACAAGAACTATTTCACAAAAATAAATCTGAAATAAAACCGTAAATGTTAGAGTCAATTCACTTAATCAAAAATACTGAAAGACAAGAATTAATCTGAATCCATAATTTAATGCACAAAGGTCAGCAAAAGAATGGAATCATTTCCCAGTTAATTTCATAATGAGGAACTGTAGTGTATTTTAGGACAGTTCAATGAGATTGATATTTCACAGGAATAAGTCATGAGTATTAAAGCTATCCATTCTTTCAACCATGCTAGTTTATATTTAATCAATTCAATTTCATTGAAATAACCATCCCTAGCTAATTATTGGACTTATTTGTTTTGATTTAGAAGAGATGTCAGCATTAGCCTTTCCACATAGCAAGCTTCACTCTCGTGATTAAACCACATCAGCCATGGGTAAAGGTAAATCTTAATATACCACACCGACGTCATTGGTTATTGCTTAATTTTAAATAAGTAAAGCACAGAGCAGATTAAATGCAACACCACAACTAAGCCACAACTGAACTGGTGGTTTCTGAATGATGCTAATTTCAGTTTTTCAGTCTAAGAGTTCGTAGCTCAAAGATGCCATTCACAGGTGCACCTGGAAAGGGGTAAGCAACCAGGGTACAGAGACTGAGAACCAGTTTACATGACAAGGACAATTTACAGCAAAATGGAATCCAGTGAACAAGCTTATACCTCTGCTGTAGAAACCTATAACCTACTTTGTAAACTACCTACACATGGTAGGACATGAACAGAAAGTGAAAATAAAATGCCTTTGGATCATTGTTGTAATTTTTCATGTACTAATTTTTAAACATTAAATAATGTATATCACTGTCAAAGGACAGATACATTTTCTTTTAAACATCCATGATTTATTTTATTTCAAATGCCCTGGATTTTTTTTTCTGTCTGCTTTTCATCTGCATAGCTGTCATTTATCAAGTTTTCCCTTATCTGCCTTGAGGGTATCTCCAGCAGAGAGGCAAAATACAAGTAGAAGGATCACATTATAGGTAGCCATGATGGTGATCTGTGCACTCACCAACATCTGACAATAAGAAAATTTGTAGTGACTCATTAAAACCAGTCTTGGTGACTGATATGAGCACCTGTGTCATCATGGGGCACACTAACCCCACTTCTACTATGTTCATGCTTCAAACACATACTTACAAGGACTGCAATCAATGGCTTGAGATTCCTTAGCTTACGTCCATACTTATGAAGGCTACAGTCAATGGCTTGGGATTCCCTAGCTCACATCTTTACTTATGAAAGCTACGATCAATGGCTTGGGATTACGTAGCTCATGTCCTTGGTCCTGGACTTCTAGTGCCATATAAGCTGTCACAAACAAACCTCTAATTCCCTCCCCCTAGGATGGACGAGTTGGCATTAACCAGTCACTCTCACTCTGTCTTTTCAAGTCCCTATGTTATTATTTGAACCTGGATCATTTGGACTGTAATCAGGACTTTATCCATTTACTTCACATTGACAGGCAAATGTGCATCTCTTATGATTCCATGAGCAAATCTATCCCTCCCATTGCAAAATGTGTGGGGAAAATCTCTCTTAAAATTGTGTGATGTGTTTATCACATTTTCTTTCATTTGTGAGAGAATGACAAAACGTAAATTGTTAAATAAATTCCTGGAACTGAAGCAAAATATAACACAGAATCCATGTTTAAGCCATTTTTCACTCTCTGGTTTAATACTACATCATTGAGTTATTGACAAAAAATAAAATGGGAAACTATCTTAATGGTAGTACAAATTACAGTCACTGCATATCTACAGGCTCACTACCACAGCATCAGCTGTATCCTGACAAATTAGTGAGGAGTAGGAGCAGTCATGATCAGGTTTGTTGTTTTTGTCTGGACGATGAAACGACAGTCTGCCTTCCTAATAGTCAAGAAATAAAAGTGTTCCATGGTTCAAGCAAAATATTAAATGCTGACAATTCTCTTCTGATGTCCCATTTTAATCCCCCTCATCAATGCTTCAGGTTTATCCCTGATGACTTTTCATATAAACTCAGTGTGATTAGAGTATATATTTTAACCACTGGCATTAACCTGACCTGATAACAGACAGTGACGTTTACAGCCTGGCCCAATGATCAGTCAGTATCCCCACATCTTTTAAAATTAAACATGATCACAACTCTTTAAATAACATAGAGGGGTCCATGAGGAAGACCAGTTTGATGGTTGCAAGCATATGCAGGTGAAACACAGTGGTGCAAAATAAGGGTCATGTGTCTTCCATTGAAGAATGCTGGAAAGGTGGCACACAGTTGGGGGGGTGACCTCTTTGGTTTCTGAATAATGAAATTGGATGAAGACTTGGCAGTGCTGACACATATGGAAAATATAGTGGCAGCTATCTGTGCTAGAACATCTAAATGTAATAGAAGTAATGCTTACTAGTAGCACACATACTGCAGCTGCAAGGTTAAGTACGCCTCCCATTTCCCCCATTTCTAGCCATTATTCCTAGTCTTACACCTCAGGGAACACAGTGTTTTTGTATTTCATTATTCAGCTCCTATAAAGACATTTCTCTGTTCCTGTTTGTAATATTCATGATGTGGATAGCAATGTGCAGCCAAGATTATAGGGAATCTAGTATGGGAATGTGGGAGATGCATTTGTGTTGTTTGGAGCTCATGTTGCCCTCTTATCTTTAAGTGATTGCAGCCCCCAGAATCCACTGAAATGATTCTCCAGTCAATGTGAAGTGGATAGGATAAAAAAGTACCTTCAAATAAGACACACATCTCTCAAAGAAAAAGAGTAGATTGCACTTTTCATATGAGGAGGAAGCAAATATGTCAGGTAGAGGAACTTAATCACCTTGGGGTCTTGCTCACAAGTGAATGTAGATGAGATCAGGAGACTAACCAGTGAACAGGTATGGTAATGGCAGTACTGTGGGCATTGCACTGGACTGCAGATGTGAAGTAAGAACTGAGTCACATAAAACAGCTGTAAATGTGTGGGTCAGTGTATGTCCTCATACTCATATATGGTCATGAGGTTTTAGTAGCTATTGAAAGGATGACACACCTTTATGTGGACAGCAATTAGTTGAGGTGGTCTGCACATCTTGAAAGAAAGCCCCTGGGCACCAACAAAAGAGAGGTACCTGCCACAGTCCATTAGGAGTACACACAATGGGCAGTCCCAGGACACAGAGGGACTGCATCTCTGATTTTGTTTCAGAGCAACTATGAATCTCACATGATGAATTGGAAACTATTGCCAGGGCTAGGAAAAGGCTGGTCTATCCTGTCAGCTTGCTACCATTGCAGCCTTCATTAGGAAAAGTGGCTAAGAAATTAAATCAATGAATGAATAAACAGGAATAAGCATGGATGAACCTCATATCAGTATGGTGAATGTTAATCACCATATCTCTTCTTTTGAAATTCATCAGTTTTTCATCTCTTTTTTTCATTAGTGTTGCAAATACCTTATGCTCCTCCATACTTTGTCCAAAACCTGAACTTCTAAATGTACTTGCAAACATTTAACATAAAACTATATTAGTACAACATTCTATTAATATAAAACAAAAGTGGATAGTACACAGGGAGATTAAACATCTGCTGTCAATATTTCCTTAGTAATTTAAGTCAGAGCAGGAAATTTTAACTAGAGACTTATATAGTTATGAAAACACCTTGAGATCATTACTGCATTTCATTCAAATACACCATAAGCATTGCATAAATGTCAGTAACCACATTAAAATAAATTTCACTGTATACAGACCTAAACTATTTAATAGCCGGTTTAGTACATCACATTTATCTGTTTGCAAGCGGTTTAAATAAGCATCTGCTACTGATAATTTTCTTTGAATTAAAACTATTAAAATATACACACAGATATTTTCATTGAAACATAATAATGCAATAGCTACTTAAAGATCCATTAACACTCATTGAACTTAACTTTTACATCCTAAACTTGTATATGCCTTACTAACTCATTTTCTTTATCAACTTTACAAAGTAACCATTTCCCCAGAAGATCGTGTCTCTAATAGTGTTTTTTTTTTTTTTTTGGTTATTCCCTTCTCAGTATAAAAGGCTACGTTTCCAAAATGGTTTGATGCATTCTAATGAAACTCTCAAGAGAATTACACTGCAATACCTTGTGCTCCTACCATCAGAGGCAAATGCACAGAATGCTGAGTTAGAATAACAGCATTTTCATTTTGAATCTGTTTAATGCAGGAAAATGTAAATAGATTGAAAAGCTCATATTTATATGGAAATATATGGAGTTTAAGGACTACTGTATAATACATTTGCATGTTTATTTTTGTTAACTGTTTCATCTCAGACCCTGAAGATAAATTATAGCTATATGTTTTGTAACTGGATGTTTTGGAATATTGTAGTATGTCAATTTCAAATGGCCATTCTGGCTTTAAGATGGCCTTATGGATATATTTCAGTATATCTGCAATGGATTGAGCTGTTCTAAAATATTCCGAACAAGACAATGGTATGATCAGAATGCCCAGTATGTAATGTGTGAGATGATACAACTAAACACCAGGAAATGGCAACATCTCAAACTCATCAATGCCAATCTGCAGTTGCTAAAACTATAGTATGCTGTAATATTTAAAACAGTAAAACATATATATTTTAAAATAAGTATTAGTTTTAGAGTTGGTGTTATATCAACCCATCAAATAAATGATGTTGACATGAATTACTGGGTGATGTGGTTGAGCTTCTTGTTGGCCGTTTTTGGCCATAAGCTTAGTAAGAACCTGTGGACACACGAACAAGTCATAGTAACAGGTTTCTTGCGAACAGAATGGCAATGTTGTTCCACTGCTGGCCAGCCCCTACCATTATAGTACAATATGTCTAAAATGGTCTGAATTTTCTACTAAATTTCTGAGGAAAGTATATCATGATACTTAAAAAGAAGTTATGTACTCACCATAACGTTCCATCTGTGTTGTCCATTTTCATTCTTCCTCAAACCTGTGGGTTCAGATCTGATCCTCGGATCTGACTCTGCTGCTGGAATAGCTCGTGGCAATCAAAAAACTCTCAAGCTGTTCCCTACCCTTAATGCACTCTAAGTTACCTCAGATTTTGTTTGCTGCTAAAAATATAAATATATATATATATATATATATATATATATATATATATATATATATATATATATATATATATATATATATATATATATATATGTGTGTGTGTATACAGTATATATACATATTATATATATGTACAATTAACAATAGCAAGAAGAAAGTGAGACTTATTCTGGAGCTCAGTACAGGAAAATGATAATTTAGGACCACTCGCTCTTACTACAGGAGTAGCAAGGTCGAGGATGGAGGGTGGGTTGTTTGAGGAAGAATGAGTACATAACTTCTATATCTGATGTTATCAATTTTCATTCTATCCTCAAACCTGGGACAGTGTCCCCAGCTACGATACACCCTAGGAGAACTCATGGAAGTATGTTCCTCAGAATCATTGAACCAAAGGAAGCTCTTCCCCTGGAGACCAAATCTAATTTGTAATAAGTTATACAAGTATGGGGGGAGGCCAAAGTATAGGCCTCACATATATCATCCATAGGCAATCTAGACTGAAATACTGATGAAGTCGCCATGGCTCTGGTTGAATGCGCTTGCAAATGTCTACATTTCAGACCTCTTTTCTTGTAAATGTAAGAAATACAATGAACCATCTAGAAAATGTTACTTTGTACACTGGATATCCCAGTTTAATATCCGAAAAGGAGTCAAAAAGTTGATCAGTTTTTTAATACTTTTGTTCTATGAAGGTAAAACCGTAATTGCCTAAGAATATCAAGTAAGTGTAGCAGGTATTCACTTTTATTTAAAAATCTTGGAAAGAACACTAGTAGATCAATGGATTGGTTGATACTGTTATCTGACACTGCTCTAGGCAAAAAGATGGATTAGTATGTAATGAAACCCTGTCTTCATGAAAGATCAAATATGGTGGTTGAGATGAGAATGATTGAATCTCTGAAATTCTTCTTGTAGATGTTACTGCTACCAAAAATATAGTTTTCCAAGAAAGGAACTTCAGATCACATGTAGCTGCAGGTTCAAAGGGGGATTGTATAATTTCTTACAGCACCAAATTCAGATCCCAAGGAGGAATAGGGTATTTATAAGGGGGTTTAAGCAAAAGAGTTCCCCTTAGAAAATCTTTATAGAGTTTGTGTGAAGCAGCTGACGATCCTTGATATCCAACGTGAAAATTGGAAATTGCAGCTAGTTGCACCCTTATTGTAGAAGAAGCTGCTCTTTCGTTAAACAATTGGGCTAAGAACTCAAGGATCCTATGAATCAGAGCTGAGAATGGTTCTAAGTCATTTTGCTGTGTCCTATAAACAAATCTCTTCAATTTACTAGAGTATAGTTTATGTGTAGATAGCTTATGAGAAGACAAGAGAATGTGATGGCCTGGAGAAGAGAGCATAGGTTGTCTGGCTATTAATTGAATTGGAGAAGCCAAGCAGTTAGCTTTAGATTTGGAAATGTCTGGGAGAGTCATGCCTGTCAGGTGAGGCAGAAGGCACAGAGTTGCCATGGTTGTGTTAGTAAATGATGCCAAAAGAAGGAAAAACAAATTTGTCGAGGCCGGTATGGTGCAATGAGGATTACTTTGCTCTTCAACCTGCTCACTTTCTGTAGAAATTTGGAGATTAAAAGGATCAAAGGAAAGGAACACAGGAGACCAGGGGGGTAATCGTGAAGAAAAGCATCCCTCGGGGACTCCCCTCATGGGTGGATGAGGACAAAATAACTGCTGCACTTGTTTGGGGGAGAGGCAAAAAGATCTCAGCAAGGCTGGCCCCATTTGCAGACTAGTCTTTCTGCAACTATGTGATTGAGGAACCACTCGTGAGGCATCAGAATGCATCTGCTCAATTTGCCTGCTATCACATTGGACTCCCCCAGATTATGCATTACTATGAGAAAGCGGTTGGATGCCATCACCCATTGCCACACTCTTAGCACTTCTTGACACAAAGGGTAGGATCTAGTTCCTGCTTGTTTGTTGATGTACCAGACTACTAACGTGTTTTGTATTTGAATTGCAACTGTCCGTAAGGGGAGAGCATTCTGGAAAGCCTGCAATGCTAGTAGCACTGCTCGCATCTATAGGACACTGATATGCAAGTCAGCCTCTTTGGGGGACTAAGTGCCTTGGATTGTATTCCCCAGGAAATTCCCCCCCAACTTAGCAGTGAAGTGTCCGTGGTCAGTGTGGCCCTTGGCTGTGCAGAATGAATGGATGACCTTGTAGAACTTGATCGGATTGAAGCCACCATAATAGGTCTCTCTTGCAAATGTTTGTGATTCTTATCTGGGTTGACATTGGTTGGTGGATAATTAACCATTGTGTTGCAAGAAACCATTGCAAAATTCTCATGTGAAACCTTGCCAGCGGACGAGTGTTATTGCTGCTGCCATAGATCCCAGAGCCTAAAGAACAAGATGCACAGAAACCTTTGTATTGCTGATAATTTTCCTGACTTGTGATCTGATAGTTTGTACTCTCTGAGATGGGAGGGAAGCTATTGTTTCTCTTGTGTTCAGAATTGCCCTTATGAATTCTAAACATTGAGTGCATTGTAGAAATGATTTCTCATAATTTATACTTATTCCCAGATTGGAGCAAGTTTGGTTGACATTGTCACTTGCTTTTAGTAGTAGATGCCTGGTCATGGCAGATATGAACCAGTCATCCAAATGAACTGCTACCACTGCTATGCATTTGGTGAAAACTCTGGGGGCTGTGGTGAGACCAAAGGTCAGTGCTCTGAACTGGTAATGATTGGCTCCCAGCCAGAAGCTTAAGTACCTTCCAGATCATCTGTCCATCTTTATGAGGTAGTACACATCCTGAAGGTCTATAGAGCACATCCAATCATCCTTTTCCAAGAACAGAAGAATGGAGTGAATCGTGACCAGAACTTGTTGTGTCAAACTGATTTGTTCAATTTTCTGAGGTCCAGGATAAGTCCCGTTTTTTTGTTTTTTTTTCTGTACTAAAAATAACCTTGAGTAAGTTCCAGATTCTCTCTGGTCTGGGTGACCTCTTGGAGTGACTCTTTTTTCTAGCAGCCTTTGAATTTGAATAGCTGCCTGATCCCTCTGACTGGGTAGAACATTGGGGATTTTTCTGTTCTGGGGGGAGAAAAGGAAAAAGGTATAATGTATCCTCTGAAATTATCCTCTGCACCCATGTATCAGATGTTATTTCTAGCCAGGCTGCCTGGTGCAGGGACAGTCGACCCCCAATTGCCTCCAGACCAGGACAATGAGGCCCCCTTTCAGGAGCACTGTAAAGGTCTACCAAAGAAAGTATCTTTGGACCCTTGATTTTGCGGACCTCTTCTGCTACTAGGGCAGCATCTTCCTTTTAAGTTCTCCCCTCTGCCTCTAGGGGGACTACTTACACATGTGTTCTGAAAAGACCCATGAGATTTCTTGAACCACATCTTTCCACCACTTCTCTGATTCCTGGAGTAAAGTCTCTGAAGAGTTGAAAAACATACACTCATGGCAGATAGGGTCTTCCGTCCCTTCTCACGCCTGGACAAGGTCTCTTTTACTTTAGGGCTGAACAGGGAAGAGCTGTCAAAAGGAGCATTGATGAATGAAGACTTGAAAGGGTTCATAAAGTTACATAAGCACATCCAGGCATGTCTCATTACGGATATGCCTGAACCCGCTGCTCTACTCGTTCCTTCAACTAAATGAAAAATCAGCCTCATGGAGGAGTTCGATATTGATTGTAGGGTGGACAGCTGAGAAGCAACTGAGTGTTGTAGTTCTTCAGACACAACTCCTGAAAGGATCCTTGATAGCTCATTGATCAAATACCTTTGTAATCTCATAAAATTTGAAAGACAATTCAGAGACCTTAGAGTGAAAGTTGCTGATGCGTAAACATGCTTCCCAAATCTATCCATTGTCCTGGACTCCTTGTTAGGAGGATGGACAGAAGAACTTTCTTCAGCAAGTTCTTTCTTGGTGGCTGCCACCACAACCATGGCATCTACCAGTACACCTTTTGTCCAGAATTGTTTGTCCTCTGGGGCTGTAATAAATATGTCTGGTCTCCAGGGAATAGGTTTGATGAAGTCTGGAACATTCCATGCCAGCCAAGAGATCAACTCAATGAGCTCATCAGTGGGCAGGGTCACCCAGGAGGTAGATGGAAGGGCAACACATACTGCCAGATACACAGACTCCTGAGGAGAAGGATTGCTGGACTTCCAGCCACCTCTCAGTTTTAGGATTTCTAGGATGTCTCCAAAGGAGCCATCATCAGGAGATGACACTGAGGATCCTTCGTCCTCATCAAAGTCTGTGCCTTTGGTGATGGATTCCTCAGTGGAGTCCAGATGTTTTCTCTTACAAGTCCTCTTTTTAGGGACCTCTTCTATGGTATGTTCTGGAGAGGTATTAGAAGAGGTGGGGGAACCCTGTTGAGAAATCTGAGGTTTTGGTGCCCGCTGTCCCTAAGGGAGATCCAAGTGAGAAGTCATGCACAGAGTTGTCAGAGGTGAAGGTTGTTGATCCAAGGGAGCAGGTAGTGTCTGAGCTACAGAGGCAGACAAGGCTCTCTCCAGAGCATCAAAGTCTGATTGTCCCTGAGAAGGAAAGCATCCTAGATTTGAGAGGGCATGCATGTCAGTCATAGACCCCTCCTGTTCGGAGGACAATCTCCCTGAGGTCAAAGCTGGAGCTGAGCTGATCTGAGCCAAGGCTCTGAGACATAGAGATGGCTCTGAAAATCTTGGGGCTGAATCAATCACCTGGGAGCTGACAAGGCTGCCTCAGCTCTGAGAGGTTTCTGGCTCTGACTTGCGTGAAGATCTCAGAGCAAACATCGGATCCAAGGAAATAGACATCCTCAGATCTGACATACACAACACTGGGCAGGTGAAATCCGATGTCTGTGATGTTTCAAAGGAAGTCAGAGGAGGAAGAAGTGAAGAAGTGGAGGGGTAGATGATGCACAAAACTCCTGACCCAAAGAGGTAGGAGCTGAAGGAGCCCCTGACACACCCTGCGCCCAGAGAATCTTCTTCACAAGTCTCTCCATGTCTTCTTCGGTGGGACTCCTGGAAGAGTGAGTGGACATAATTAATGGAGATTTAGGTCTTTCCAAGAAGGGAGATGGAACTCTAGAAGGAAACAGGTAAATGGAGGGTGAATACTGAGTACTAGGAATATATATCTGATCCAAAATCTCCTTTTGCCCAGTTGGGTTGGATCAGAAATAGTCGGGTTTACAGATTCCAGCATTTTTGCCTTCAGATCTGTTGAGGTTGTCCCATCTGATGTCTTGTCCCAGGACTCAATAAAATCAATGTAAGCTCCGTGTACAGTCTACATGGAATATACCCATGTACACAGCCATAGATCCCCCTTGGCAGAGTGCCATGAATATTAATCATGGTTTGCTGCCAAGGGAGATCACAGTAACATGGATATTGAATCCATGCAAGCAGCTGTGTAGAGCCTGCCCTGTACTTTTGGTCTATCCATGGAAATCCTGGACAGATGGTAAGCACAGGACAATAACCTCTTTAATGTACTCTGCTACTGTATATTTTTTTACATTTTTTTTATTTTTTTGTTAAATTACCTGTTCACAGAATGAGGTGCAGTTTTTAGCAATGCCAAGATGTGCTTATACATACACAGCAGGCACCTGCCATATATCTAAAAATAGAAACTGGATGTAATCAGTTGTAGAATTTTTTTTTAAATGCATGTTTGTGAGGCATGGTGCAGCGCTTAGCGATGTTGAGCTGCACATATACATACACAGTAGACACCTGCCATATTTCTAAAAATAGAAACTGGATGTAATCAATTGTAGAATAACTTTTTTTAATGCGTGTTTGTACAGTGCAGTGTGGTGCTTAGCAAACTAACAGGCACCTTAGTAGTATATGTGAAGATATAGTGATTTTTCTCTACTACCCAAGTGGCTAGATAGGTTGAGTCATGGCCTATAGTGTAGTAGGTCCCAGGTTTGAGTCCTGGCCACTCATACCTTTTACATTTATTGCTGTGAAAATATGTGAGTTGACTGAAATGGCAGTTTAGATCAAAATAAAAAATTGTTACATTTAGAAAAGCTGTGCAGCGCTAAGCACTGCTTAAACATGATTAATGACCTACAATGTTTGCGCATTGCTAAGCTTTATGTAAACATGGGTTGTATGTGTTTGCACAGTGCTCAGCTCTGCAATGGTAAGCAATGCAATGCTTTATTAAAAGTTACAATATGACATGTAAGGGCGGGAATGCAGCCTATATTAAGGTGACTAGGCAGGAATTTCATACCATTCATTGGAGTTTCACATGGCTGTTGATATGCCTGGTAGTGTTGGAGAAGGAACACACTTTTGGGTGCAGAGGTGGGGTGGGCAGGAATCCAGAGTGTTTGTTGCACTCCTGGTGAAAAACTACAAACCCCGACTGCTGCAGGGCGATTACCAAGGCTCAGAATGTAAGCCTGAAGCCTGGGATCGGTTGGCTAGGTTTCTTACCAGTGCTACTGGTGTCACCTGCACTGGTGAGCACTGTAGTCACCACTATGATGACCTGAAGCAAAAGAAGAGAGAAACCTTGGACACCTGGGTCCAAGAGGCTAGGGCTGAGCATATCCCACAGATATGTAAGTATGTTTGCTCGCACTTTAGAAATATACAAGCTGAATCTGTGCAAAACTGGTATGCATAATGGCTTGCTTCTCTTTCAACAACTGCAGACAGGAGGACTTGCAATGTACAGTCTAATGCAGGGTGCCTGGCCAGGATGAGGCAAGAGTGTGGTAAGTAAGAAAACATCAAAGTATTAACCTAATGCATTATGTACGGTCAAAATAAATTATTTACAGAGCTTGCAGTTGTAACAGTCAGATTTGACATACCTGGGAAATGTAATATGTTTAGTAATGTGTCACTACCTACCTACCTGAAATTGTAAAGCAAGTTAAATCAAGTAAACATGCATTACTGTGTAGTACAGCTTCCAAACATCAGTTGATTTAGTGGTCTACCCAGATTAACAGTCACTGTGTAGAAATATGCTGTAGGGTGTACTCAAGTATGGCGATTACCAAGGCTCAGAATGTAAGTCTGAAGCCTGGGATCGGTTGGCTAGGGATCTTACCAGTGCTACTGGTGTCACTCGCACTGGTGAGCACTGTAGTCACCACTATGATGACCTGAAGCAAAAGAAGAGAGAAACCTTGGACACCTGGGTCCAAGAGGCTAGGGCTGAGCATATCCCACAGATATGTAAGTATGTTTGCCAGCACTTTAGAAATATACAAGCTGAATCTGTGCAAAACTGGTATGCATAATGGCTTGCTTCTCTTTCAACAACTGCAGACAGGAGGACTTGCAATGTCCAGTCCAATGCAGGGTGCCTGGCCAGGATGAGGCAAGAGTGTGGTAAGTAAGAAAACATCAAAGTATTAACCTAATGCATTATGTACGGTCAAAATAAATTATTTACAGAGTTTGCAGTTGTAACAGTCAGATTTGACATACCTGGGAAATGTAATATGTTTAGTAATGTGTCACTACCTACCTACCTGAAATTGTAAAGCAAGTTAAATCAAGTAAACATGCATTACTGTGTAGTACAGCTTCCAAGCATCAGTTGATTTAGTGGTCTACCCAGATTAACAGTCACTGTGTAGAAATATGCTGTAGGGTGCACTCAAGTAATGACAAGGGTAAATGGGTTACTTCTTAGAAGCCTAACACGCTATCCATACTGTACATGCCAAACTTAAAGCAACAGTAATCAATAGATTTTAAACAATGATGGTGCTGTCATATGTACTATTTTCAAACAAATAATTGTTCATTATTTTTCTATTCATTGCATGTGTGTTCTAATCTAAGTAAAGTCAACTCTAAAAAGAAATGAATAAAGAGTGCATAAAAAAACAGTCTGATAAATGGAGTACAATACTCACAATAAGGGTCACGCCTGAGTAATGACCATTTTGTGTCAAATAATGCTGTGTATTCCTTCCACTCCAGGAACAAGGTATATGGGTAAGTTAGCTGAAGTTCTGGCCAGATAACCATGTGTATATATTCCACTCTTTAAGGTACGTTATCAATAAAGTTTAAAGCAGGGTTGTGCTTTGATAACTAGTCTGTTCAAATAAGTGTGCAGTATGGCTGTATTCATTAAATGTGTGTTCTAATCTGACACCTGTCAACTGTAAAAAGGAAATAAATTAAAACTGCAGAAAAAAAACTATCTGATAAATGTAGTGGAATACCCACAATAAGGTTCAAGCCTGAGTTATTGCCATGTTGTGTCAAATAATGCTGTATTTTCCTCCCACTCCAGGAACAAGGTATATGGATAAGGTAGCTGATGCTTTGGGCAAATATCCATGTGTATAATTGCCAGATTTAAGGAGCATTATCAATAAAGTTTAAATTTGGATTGTGCCTTGATAAATAATCATTTCAAATAAGTGTGAAATATTCCTGTATGCACTGCATATTCTGTTCTAATTTGACAACAGTCAGCTGTTAAATTAAGTGCACATTTCCCCTTGAGTCACAGCTTATGGGTTCTAATCCCATGGCACCCAAATAAGATATCACCAGCTGTCTAGTCTACCTAGTGTACACGAACATACCTCTCAGTCGTCATTTTTTTTGGAATGTAATGACTAATACCCCATATGTCTGGTCCTTGCTTAGCAGATAAATGACATTACATGGAATGCAATTTATTGGCAAATCCATTATCAAAACACCTTGCTACTAATGTATGAGCACACTATGTACGAATGTTCCCTGTAGTTGTGCCTCTGTACCACCATGTGTTAGAGCTTGGCCCACACTGTCCTATGCTAGCAGGTTGAAAGCTATGTAAGTGCAGCATCAACTATACATTAGTTGCATTCACAGTACTCACAACTAAGATTTTACATATGCAGATGTATGTAGTAGTAGTCTGTGTAGTAATATTATCTGTAGATTTACTAACAGTATTTTCTCTCTCTCACCCCAACCCTTCTTTTCTTTCATTTATTAATGTTATTTATTATTATGATTTCATATTAATATATATTTTTATAACAATCTCTTAGGTTGGCCTTATGTATAATTTCATATTAGTTTGATGTTAAAATAATTTTACTAACCTTGCTTATTATTGTTTTCCTTATTATAATCATTCATATTACATTTGAATAATCATTATTATGTTCTATAATGTTAATACTAACATGTGTTTGGTTATTTTTATTCTCACCTTATGTTTATATTTAAATTCCTGGTGATCCACCTATCTTGGGTCCCCTGGCCATGGCACTGGGGAACATGTCTAAGCCGCAGCCTGTTGGTGCTCCCCTCTGCTGCTCCTGCAATATCTGTGGCATTGGATAGTTCTGCCCCACAGGCTGGGGCTGGGCCCCTCTCTGGAAGTGGTGGTGAAGGGGGTGATTTTGTCACCCATGAGGAACTGCCAAGTATGGTGTATGGGTTGCTGTGCTCAACTGTTGGTGCATGTCTTAAACTGGATGGAGAGCAGGCTGTCCATCCTGGTGAGGTGACCCCTCCCCGGATGTCAGCATCCACCACTGCTACCACGGGGCAGTGAAGGAGCACTGCTAACAGTCTCATGGGTGAAGACTTGAGTCACACTGCTGCTGTGTGAAGTTCAAGAAACTAGAATTCCACAACACCCTCCCCATCCAAGTTGTTCACCCCCTCTTGTGTCACATGCCAACCCTGTCTGTTGTCTTGTCTCTCTGCAAATGCTTCTTCACCTACCCAACTTACCCCCCACACGTACTTATGTCCCTTCCCCAACATTCCACTCTCACCTAAAAAAAATGGGCACCTGTCCCACAAAAAAAAAATTGTCCCATACATAGATCTCCATTTCACACATGTCCACTGGACATACATAATTTGGTCTAATAGTCATGACAATGCACTGCTATTGTCCTCACTCCTCACTCTGGGGGGGGGGGGTTGACAGTCCAAATTCAGCTAAAACTTCTGTTAAAATACAGAGCTGTTGCTGTACAAGAACTGGATAGCTATAGTTCTATCCTGCACCCTTCCTGCACATACCTACCTGCCTTTCACTATGTTTTTCCCCTTGCTTAATCCCCATTTCACCACTGTCCTATCTTCCCATTTTTCGTTTCTTTAAAGTTCTTCTGCATGACATGGTACAGTGCGCCACATCACTTAGCTATACTAAATAGCACTAAATTGACATATATATACTGGAAAAGACATTAATCATGTTCTAAAAAATCCATCTTCACCCTATTTTGAACCGAGGACCATCACACCTGCAGAATAGTGGATCAACCTACCACACCAGACAGATGTTAATGAACACAGTTGTTTTAATCTAAACATAGTAATGTGCAGGTCCCTGTCAATAAGCATATTTAAGTGATGCTGCACATTGCACCGCACCCCACAAATCAGCTAAAACAGTATGATAACAATCATACTGTAATTGGGACTCTAGTACAGAAATACATCAGTATATAGCCATACATATACAAATAGACATCACTGAGGTATCTAATAGCAGGTAACCCTGCAATTCTATGTACAACATGACAAAAAGACACTTGCTAAAAAAATTACTGGAAAAACAAAATTGTAACTGGGACTATGGTAGAAATAGACAGCACTCTAAGGCCATACACATAATAGTACATGTACGTGAGGTAAATAACAGCAGATAACTGTGGAATGATATATACAATGGTTTACTAGCATTTGTGTGAACTGCCAAAATTCAGAATGTTGTGCACAAAATGAAAAATGTATGAGATAGTCGAACACACTTATGCCCCCACTGTAATGCAATTTCAGAGTTGGAATATATTAGTAGCAGGGGTTGTGGGGGCACAGGTGGGCTTGCCCCCTGCAAAAACGTGATAGGTATGCATTCTAAAGGAATACAAAACAGAGAGCTCTGCCCAGGAGTTTGACATTCACAACTAAAAGTTTTTCGTTTTTTTGGAGAGGCATTTTGCACATGTGCAGTAGTGAGTTTCGATGGGTCTGTATCAAAATCACAAAAAGACATTTCATGAACGACTCTTCATCGACACATACTGAACGAACGCACTAAACTGCGATCATTCACAACACCAATTTCTTTCCCTGGGAAATAAATCACTTGGCCTTCTGTTTTAGTTTGCCATTTTCTCCATTGTAGTGTGATATTGGAGTTGGTATATTTAGTTAGGGGGGTGTGGGGATCACAGCCCCCCATGTTGGAGGTGTGGGGGGGTGAATCCACCACTTTGTTTTGTTTGAAGTGGTGTGTTCGTGATTTGAGGGCAAGTGATTTCTTTCCCAGGGAAAGAAATCGCTGTTCTGAATGGTCGTGGTTTAGTGCATTCGATCAGTATGTCTCGATGAAGAGGCATTTGCTGAAATGCCTCTTCGAGATTTTAATATAGACCCAGTTTCGACATGACAGGCCGGTAATGTGCCTGTAAAATGTTTTATGTTTCGATGTAATGATAGTAAACCATATATAACATGTTAAATATAGTTGCAGTATCAGGGACTCAGTAGCTCAGTATGTAAAATGCAGTGCGAACATTAGTTTTTGGTACTCATGGTCTTGGGTTCAAGTACGGCTGCGTCTAACACTGAAAATACATTAATGTAGACATCAACGTTATAAATTGTGATATGTATGTCTGTCTCATCGCCTAGTTATCCACCCAAACAGTTCAGATGGAATGTCTGCTTCTAAATAATATCAGTCATAGGCCTACAGGTAGGACCACTCCTATCTACTCCTATTGCAACAGTAGTAAGTGCACAGAATGTCAGGTCATGCATTAGTAGGAATTCTCAGGGGATGTTGCAGTGTGTACTGAAATTGTGGCCCAGTAATATCAGACTGCTACCCATAAGGATCTGCTAGTGACAGTACAGACAACCACAGCTGCACAAGTAACATACATATATGGAGGTTGTGCTAGACGCAAGGGTAGCCAGCACACACGTAATGGGACTACCATGACAAAGCACGTGACTTGGAAGTTATCCAACTGCATGACATAATGGTTAATGGACCCCTTACCTTTTTGGGTCACACAAAGCATGTTGTTTGTTATTCTGGTATTGATACCTTTGGCTAACATATTTACCTGAGACACATCACTTAATTTCCAGTGGGATGGGTTTCCTCCATCTGGCTCTGCCTATTCAGCAAGGCTGCCACAGGTCCCACACTTACTCTTAAGTTTTGTTCACCTGCAAAGTGTTGACCCTCTCTGCCTATGCGTATTACCTGCAGCATCAGCTTCAGCTTCAGCCTGTAGTACACACATCTGTATGTAAAAAGTAGCTGCTGCAGACATTCTCTTTGCTATGCCGCAGTATCTTTATCCCAATAATTTCCATCCCAACATATGCAAAAGGGGATGAAAACTACATTGAGCCTTATATCTTGTTCAGTGATTGCATAGGATTGGCTGATTTCACTGTAAATCAGCTGTGTAGGCTGCAATTATCATGTCTGAAGCACAAATTGGTTTACAGGCAATCACTTGCTAATTAGAACCATGTTAAAAATACAAACATAAAGATAGGGGAACCATTGTGTACGAGAATTACCTTACAGGGTGAACTCACTGGCACAACATTCATATATCTGTACCTTTTCAGAGAAGAGTATTGCACTTCATCGGGTATGTAATCATTTTTTTCCCCACATAATCCATATGTTTGAATATACTTTAGGAGAATGGGGATTACATCATTAAGCCTTTCTTAGAATTGTACTGATGGCATGTCATTGATCTCCAGATGTGCTGTGCCTACATAGGAACTAGAGTACAGTAAGGGTAGAATTCTTTGTGATAATTAGGTGGGTCTATATTAATTCTGCAAAAGACGTATTTGTCAACTACATTTTATTTTTATTTATTTTACATTTGTTTACCGGGCTAGTCTAGCTGGATATATGTCCATTTTCAGTAGAGGCCCGGGGAGAAAAACTCCGTACATAAAACTACACTACAAGACATATTAATAAAAATTTAAGTACAATAAGAATATACATTTAGTAATACGAACAACAAATACTTAAGGCACACACAAAAATACACTAGGTCAGTAGTAGCATCACAATTAAAATGCTAAAGATTAGCAGTTAGTTTAAATAATCCGGAGAGAAAGAAGTATAACAAGAGATTAGAAGGGATTAATGTAGAAATACAAGAGAGGAGAAGAGAGAGAAACAAAAGTCTAGAAGGGAAGAAAAAGAAGATGGAAATGAGGGCAGGGGAGAGAAAGGAGGAGTGAGTCAGAGCATAAGAGGAGAGCAACAGGGCAAGAAAAAAGTAAGTATATGTGTAGCTAATAAGACAGTAAATAGTTAAGGTAGAGTAGGGGGGAATGAAAAAGGTTAGTCAGGAGTCCTACAGGAACAAAGCCAGTGATTTTGCAAGTACAGTTTGATTTTTTGTTTGAAGAGTGGTAAGGAGGTGATTAGAGTAATATCTGTGGGTAGCAGATTCCATGTCCTACCTACAGTATTAGTGAACAGAGAGTCACCAGCTAAGTTATGAGATCTTACAGATTTGGTCATGAGTTTAGAAGAAGATCGAAGGGAGGTAAGATTGCTATAAGGGATTAAAAGTTTAGAGATTATAGGGGTGTTATCAAGTTGGTAAAGTATCTTGTGGGCAATAGTAAGTTGTGAGATCATAAGACAGTTTTGTAGCTCTAGCCAGCCTAGGAGTTTTAGGTTATGACAGTGATGTGTTCTGAAAGGGTTACCGGTGGCAAAGCGGGCAATGCTATTGTAACAAACTGCTAGTTTATTTAGGTTAGCCTTCTTAAGGTTAGTGAAAATAGGTGATGCGTAAAAGAGAGTAGATATCAGATGGGAGTGGGCGATAGTTGCCCTGGTAGTAGGTGTGAGAAATGGCTTAATACGGTATAATGATCCTATTTTTTGTTAACTGTTTTGATGATGTTGTTGGTATGTTGATCAAAAGTGAGATTGTTATCAATGGTTACTCCTAGTAGTTTTGTTGTCAGGTCAGGAGAGATGACAGTGGTGTCATTTGACAAGATGTTGAAGTTTAATGGGGAGGCTCGAGTGGTAGGAGTGAAAAGGAGCAGTTTAGTTTTTTTAGCATTGAGGAGGAGGTACCGTCTAGTAAACCAGGTTTCTACAGTGTTGAAGGTAGTTTGAGTTAGTGAGAGTAGCTCTGAGGAGGTAGATGCTGAACAAATAATAGTGGAGTCGTCAGCGTATTGGATGCAGGTAGCTTGAGGGATTACAGTGTTAAGATCGTTTATGTAAAGGGAGAAGAGAAGTGGCCCAAGAATGGAGCCCTGTGGTACTCCAATAGAAACAGGCAATAAGGAAGAGATATGGTTGTCCCAAAGAACGGCTTGTTGTCTGTTGCTTAGATAAGAAGTAAACCATTTAATAGCCAGGTTATCAAATGAGAGGGATTGAAGGATATTAATGAGGGAAGAGTGGTTCACCATGTCAAAAGCTTTAGAGAGGTCAATGAAGAGAGCAGAGGAGAAAAGATTGGAGTTACGATAGTTGTTAATAGTATCAACAAAGGAAAGGAGGGCAGTGGAGGTGCTATGGTGAGGTCTAAAGCCATGTTGACAGTTTGACATCTTCAGTGAACACCGGATGCCGAAATTCACATCAGCGAACCATAGAATTTTTCCCATGGTTCGCAAACACTCACTCACCAACCGTTCTGAACACACAATGGACTTAATTAAATCCACCCAAGTGGGGGGCTTTGCCCCCCCACACACATACCCCCAACTATCTATGCCCACTCCAAGATCACACTAAAGTGGGGAAAAGAGCAAAATTGAGGTGATGGCCCAGTGTTTGCGAACCATGGGAAAAATTATGCAGTTCACTGAAGTGAATTTCAGTGGCTGGTGTTCACTAAAGGTATATTCAATAAATACATCTTTCTCGAAACTAATATAGACCTAATTAGGTACACCGGTCTCCTGGTGATTCCCCATGACAGCTGTTGTAATAGTACACTGCTATTTGTTTGGCATGGATACCGATATTTATTATAAGGGGGATGTTATCCCTAGGGGCCAAACTACAATATACTCCTGTGTTGGGTGCGTGATCATACATCAGTATCCGTCATGGCACAAACTTGAATAGCTTACTATTGCTACTATCCTACTTGCATCCACACCCTTTGTATGTTTGCGCACTGTTGAATATGGCATGTGTCATCAAGCAGTGAATATTGCTTGCAATCCTTTATTGATGTATCTCCACATACTGTAGCCCCATGTATGTGCTCCTGACATGTGTCCCCAGTTGCTTGTCTTTCAGGTAATATGTATCCCTGATGCCAGGGCCCTTTTGCAGATGTTGAAAATGACATAATCCTGAAGGCATTGTAACAAAATCATCAACTCCTGTTGTCCAAGAGGAGTGCAAACAGTGAACAGTAGGCAGCAATGTGGGCTGACCTGGTCCATGATGTCAATGCTATTGGTCAACAAGAGCACAACATATGAGCAGGTGTGACACCGTGCCACCAACATGATCACTGCAGCACGCAGAAGATCAGCAGATGTGGCCAGGGATTGTGGTGTCACTAGTGGAGGGCCTGCAGCAGAACAACTACTGTCAGCCACAGAGGAGTTCCTGGTGAACCTAGGAAAACAGTACAGCTCCCAGGCATCCATCACACAGTATGTCGTGGATGTGGGTGTCACCATTCCCACACAAGAGGAGTGTCTAGGTATGCTTAGTTGGACCAGTATTGGAATATTCTAGCATTCAGTGCTTTACGTGGGTGTCACGTGTGTTTTTTTTCAGGGGAGGGGGTTAGTGACACTTTAACTGTCATGCTCAGATTGTATCCAACATAGCAATTAACAAAGAAGCTACTGTAAATGTGGGATCTTTGGATGTATTACCCTGTTATACTGCAACATGTGGTTCTGTTTACATTACCTCTCCCTCAAATTTCCCCAGGTTCATCAGTAAGCAGACAAGGCCGTGCTCCTGCTTCTCGTAAGCACAACATTTTTCTGTTAGTGCAATGTATTCGTTAAATTGTCATCCCAGGCCTGCTGTCTGGATTGATGTACTGTCTGCATGATTGCCAACTGCACAGATATGTTCTTACTGTACACAGTGTAGAGTCACACCTATGCCTGTAGGTGTAAGCACACTGATAGATTTCACAGTATTGTCAGAACATTACAGACTGCCATATGGGTCAGCTTTGCATAGTTTTGCCAAATGTCAACAGTGTACATCATTGTAAGTCATGAGATTTCTGTTTAAAGAACTTTTATTTACAATAACTACAGATGTTTGTTAAAATAAATTGTCCTCATGTCCTGCTATAAGGGGTTGGAGGTTAAACATGTCTGTAATAGTGACAGTAGTCAATACAGCGTAACATATATTTGCAGCATAGTACTGCAGAGCATGGTAGTTCAGGTATTAATGTCCTGATTTTCCCTTTTTATCACAGGTGACCATGGGGGGGGTGGTCTATGTTGCCTTCACAACCTGATGTCAGTGTCTCTTCAGACTGATGATGGTGGTGGCCAAAGTGAGGCACAGGTTGGGGTTGCAGGGGCTGAATCTGTCACAGAGGTTGAAATCCCTCTTCTCCCCTCATTATCACCACACACAGTTAGTATGCCTATGTATACCCAGTCCCCTGAGGCCACAGATATTGTATAGTCAGAGGGTGGGGACATTGAACAGGAAACTGTGGCTACTATGGCTGAAGTGAGTATCAATACCGACCATAGCCAAAGAGCTGTCAAGGTTTTGCACAGGCTGATCGATAGGGGTGCTCATAGGAGGCCTATTGTCTGGCCACCACCTGTAGCAGGTGTCTTCTCACGTATCACACGGCGTATATTTACTGCCATCATGGAGGCATAGGCATGTTCCGAACAGAACTCCAGACAAATGCTCAGGGTTATGGATGCAGCACAGTCTGACATCTGTGACTGCCTCCACTGTGTTGCTGATATCCTGGATTGGTTGACTGATGCAGTGAAAAGACTGCGGTCTGAGAAAGATCATAGACTATCTGTCTTGGGATGCACATTGTATTGAAATGTCTGGCTGGATCCCAGCAGCAGACCCGTGGATGTTGGTCAGCAACTACATCATGTGGCCAAGCACAATCACGATCCCATAGTGGCAGTACATCCAGAGCTCCAGAGGGGAGTGTGTTGTCCACACCAAGATGTGGTAGGCCATGGGTTTGTAGTCTTGGATGTCCCCATGGAGGACACAGTCCGAATAGACAGCAGTCACCCACAGGTACTAGCCCCATTTCTGACCTTAAGCATGAAGATGCCAGTGCAACTCCTGGCAGAGCCAGTATCTGTGTTCGGGGGTGGAGATGGTGAACTGTCAGCTCTACCATGCACGGCTCATAGCTGTCCAGCATACAGACACATAGGGCTACCTCAGAGCTTAACTGTGTTCACAGACACTCACACACCACTTTTACAATCAGGTGATCTACAGACACACACTCCACATTTCTATAGTCCATCTTGCCTGCTTCCCTCCCTGATTCACACACACACACACACACACACTTGCCAACCTATTGGGTCAGCCTAGGTCTCCTGCACACCCACAAAACTCCCTGTGCAAGTGATGATACCTGTGCCACATCCCTGTCATTCATGTCATTGATGCAGGGAAATGAAGCTATGTGTCTGATGCGCAAGGGTGACTTTATAAATTACTATGTTTCTGTTTCAACTATTGTTGGCTTTGGCATGCCACTTGTACTGGTCACTGACAGATATTGTATGCTGCCATTTCTAATAAGTAAACCACATTATGTTGTGTACATTACATTGGATGATGTTGTAATGGCTATATACTTGCACAATGCAAGGTGTCTCATAGAACTGTTTATGTTTCAGTTTCAGGATTGTGTATGACACACCTATGAGTACACTGGTACAACAAACCCATAAACGTCAGAGCACAGGATGGAATGTCATCACAGAAGGAAAATGTCTTCAGAAAGGTAAAGCAGTATAGGTGCATGGCTCCATAGATTCATATGTGTGTAATAGGCCAACAAGAACAATGGCGTCTTTCAGCGTAGTCTTGCATCCCTAATGTCTGACAAGGTCTGATGTCCTTGATAAGTATAAGCAGGGTTTTGTGAGCTGAGACATCTGCATACTGTGGTGAGGGGATTGAACCATCTATGATGTCCCTGTGTCCATTAGACACATGTGTCATTAACCAGTTACAATTGTCTTTTTCCACATCCCATCATGTAACACGCACATGATGTGCTTTACAGTGGAAGTGTGCTTCACATGGATGGGGAGCGTGTTACATATAGGGTGTGGTCTTTGGGTTACATACCCTTCTCTTCAGCATGTCCTATGTATACCACAGTCAAGGTGTAGGTGTGTAGAACAGGTAATTCTCATGCTAGTCCTTTGTTGAATATGCAGGAGGTACACACTGGGATCTGACACCTCCTTGTATGGCAGCTATACACTCCCCTCCAAAGCATGTAGGAGACAGAATACACAGTTACTGCCTTGACATGGTCTGCATAGGATATGTTATGTACACTATGTATTGGTTTACTGTGGAACTTCTGTGGCTATTACACCTGTTGGATATACCAAATGTATCATTGCACTCAGTGATAGGTGTGAAGAGTGCCAAATACAGTGTAACAATGACATTCTGGGATTTACATGCCATAGCTTTCTCTATACATTGTGCAGCATGGCATGAATCCCCACATCTTAGCAACCCATGAAAGTCAAAGGCTAGATCACTGTCAGTGTCCATATGTCCCTGACTACTGGATCAACTGTTGGAGGTTTGCAGACACTATGATATGTACCAGGGGTAGAGGACTTCCCAAAGGATGGTGTTGTGAATTGCTTAGCATTTAGCAATTGTCAATAGCAACAATTGAATATGTGTGTCAGCCCATTCTGGATAACTATTGATTCTGTATGGGATTCAGGGACAGCTCCTAATTTGCAATCATCTGCAAATGTAGTCATTCCAAGGTCACTACCAGTGACCGTCACTGCAGAAAAGGGAATGGTTAGAGGGGTAGTCCTAGGAATGATTTGTGAGGGAAGTCCACTGGTGACTGGCCTCATTGTAGTGGTGGACTATCCAGTACTATCATCCCAGATAATGACCATCAGACACTTGGCTATCCACCGCCATACTAGTTTGTAAATAACCTTTACAGTGCTTCAACAATGCCTGATGGCCTAATAGTGTCAAATGCCTTGGCAGGCCATGGTAAGTGGAGTGACTCATTTCCTACTGAGCCATAGCATAATTTTACATACAATGAGATCCACCAGTTAGGGTAGGCATAATCTGCTCTTGAGCAAAACAAAATGGGTTTGGTCCAGTGTCTGTAGGTGTACTACATTGTTTCTGGTCATTTCCATGATAATTGTTTTCATGGCTTTAAATATCACAGTACTAGGACATCTGGGGACAGTGCTTGTCAGTGCATGCTACTTGTCCAGTGTGCAACTCAATATTGCAGTTAATTCCATCATGGTTTCTAATAAAGTAGTCAACCAAGGTATATGTGTCTGTATAGAGCACAGGTAAACAATGGAGGGGTTAAGTAATATGTACACCCTGTGAAGGTGAGGAGGGAGGTTTTACACAGTTATTCTGCAGTTGGACACTACTCAAGCAGTGTGTACAGGAAATAATGCAACTACCTTATGAAGAATGCTGAAAAGAGGGGAGTCCCCTGAACTGTTGGTGCCTGGACACTACTATTGCTGTTCTCATCACAACCACTCTGTCCTGGGATACTATCCTCACATACTGTTCCTCTTGCCAGAAGCAAAATGTTAGTACCAAGCTCAAAATGAGAGGCAGGCCACAGCCTGTTTGTTCATCCACATAGTTGTCCCACATCATGCAAGGCTCTGTAGGCTTGACATACCCTTTTCCAAGTAGATGCCTTGATTAGCAGCCAGAGCAATCGTTTGAGTTTGCATGTATTATGCCATGTGTTCCAGGGTTGTTAGGATGTCACTAGGGTACTGACCAGATGGTGTTTAAGAGAACAGCTGCAGCATCAAAATATAATGTTCAATGTCAGGTGACATAGATGTCCGTGGTTGCTCGAACAAGCACCACAGCGGCAGTGATCCATGTCAGGTGACAATTTCACAGCAATTCATGCAGCTTGACCTTCAACAGCTTAATGGTGGACATCTGCGTGACATGGATCTGAGGCCTACTGCAGAGGAGTGGCCACCTTTGGCCACAGTGTATCTACCTCTAGCATGTCCTAGGTATGTCATACTGTATATTTATGTTACCAAAGCAGATGTCCGTGTTCCCACATCATGTCACACTACATCCAGTTTGCTGTCTGTTCTGCAGGCATTGCAGAGTTGCAAGGCCAAAGTTATGACAGCAAAGTTGAACAAGTTCTCTGTGCATGTGCGGGCATCCACATCTTCACTGCAAGGAGTACTTACAGACAGTGTGTTTGATGCTGTCAACCCCAAGGGTGTAGCAGCATGAGCCTAACTTTGCTGGAGTCATACATTGTCACATTTGTAAGTATGGTATTGTGACTATATGCCTAATAACAGGATTATGGTTAATGCAAGGACCACATGCCTGGCAAAATATCATAGTCACTCGACCATGTTATGGCATGCTGTCAGGTGCTGTTTTACCTTAGGAGACCTACATATCAGTAATAACATGTTACATTTCAGCATCTGTTAGGCCACTGTCTAATGATGGCCTGCTGTGATGTATGCACACACAGGACGCTATTGCCAATGGCATTATCAATGACTGCTGACAAGATTTGGGAAGCATCCCCCACCCTCCACTCCTATGCCACAGAAACACAACGTGTGAGAGCTGTGACTATATTACAAACCTTGATCCCATGGTGTCTCACACACCAGTCAGAACATGTGACAATGTAGAGTTTGCCAACATGCACACCTCACCTCCTACTCCACCCACACCCATATCACACACACCTGCATGTGTGGAGCTCCTTACCACACACATACACAAACAACAGACACCTCAGGAACACAAATGCAAGTTCAGTACACATAATCATACCTCTGCAGAACACAGCACACATACTAGGTCACACACCACTGTCTCACTGGTAAAACACCTGAGGCAATACACAAAATCAAACCTATTATTCATAGGTGATTACATCATGAGACACACTGATGTCCCTCTCACCAGGCTACATATGGGAAAGGTTACAGTTTCTGTCTGTGAAGTGCCAGGATTCACCATTCCACACATGCACGCAACTCTGTCAACATCAGGTAACATTATGACACCATCATAGTTCTTGTTGGTGTGTACAACTTGAGACATACCTCACTTGACTGTATGTGGAGACAAGATTGAGCTTACAGTGTCTGTGTCTTCAGGGGGTATGGTCATAGGCTTCAGTTGCATTTGACCTTCACCTAGGATGATGGCTCAATACACATGGAAAATTATTAAAGGCAATAATTCACTTAGTGTGTGGTGTCATTGTAAGAGGATTCACTACATGTTAGCCTGGGATACCTTGCTCAACAGACCTCAATGCTTTGCCAGAGATGGTCTTCACCTGTCACCCCTGGGATTTTGTGTACTAGTCAAGGCTGTTGCCATCCCCACAATGCATCTTATAGATGGTGTTTCAAGGGAAAACTATCCAATGTGAAAACGGCATGTTTAAACAGCATCATGGTTATGCCACTACACGCTAGGAATGCAAACATTGAATGTCACTCACTGGGAGGTGTCCCCACAGTGGAATATGCAGACATTTGCACAGTCACAGACACCTGGTTCAAGGCTGTGGACATCACCACAGCCATACCAGGCTACACATCCTTCCACATGTTCAGACCTCAAACTGACAGCCTGCAAGGCAATGCAGGTGGTGTATACATACTCATTAGAGATAGATACACATCTAAATTGGTTAGGCAGTGTGATTCCTGGAAACACTGCAGATTCTATTCACTGCTGCAAGGGCAAATAATCAAGCCATTGCCAGCTACAGCAGCAACTCCATGGATTAGGACACCCATTGTGCTTATTTGAATCTGCTTGTGTGTATCACGCTACATCACAACACCATGGTTTGGATGACTTTAACCCACCACATGTGTTGAATACTTGTGCTCAAACTCACTTGCCCAAAGGTTAGTCCATGTCCTTAACTACAATGCCCGGAACCAGTGTCATGGCATCCCCACAAGGGGAGGCAGCAGACTGCATCAGGTGCTTACCAATATGGGTAACCACCACAGCACCTACAATGTGAGGTCTTCCTTGGTGAGATCTGATCCACAAATTGGTGTCATTAAAAAGCAAGCATCATGCCTGAACCCCCTTTCTAGAAATTACAGTAATACACTTTAACCAACCAAGCTAATTATAACCCCCTCTGTGATGGTATAAGTAGCTTGACTGCACCTCCCTCATCAGATGGAACAGGCAACTATACCAAGTTCTACAACAATGATTTATGCAAGCAACTTTACAACTGCATAGACTCAGCTGTGCCTGACAGGAGGAAAAAACAAGTTTCTCATGGCACAGCAAACCTGCCTGGTGGACAATTGCCATTATCAGGCTGGACGATAAGTGGTGGACATTGCTGTGTGACAGCTGGAGTGAAAATGGAAGTACAGCAGCCTCAGCTAACATGAGCAAAAATTAGCCTCCTCCACAAAGGATGACCACAAGGCATATTATAGTTACATGTGTAACCTAAGAGAAAAGCCCAGATTGTTGGTGAACTTGTACATAATGATACCACATATAATGAGCATGTAGACATAGCTAACCTGTTATCCGAAAGGTTCTGTGACATCTTCACTCCCCTATCCCCACCACATGTACCACATGACATCATTACAACCTGTCCCATAACGTCTATATCCAAAGGGCAGGTTGTAAATGGCCTCTCTAAGGAGGAAACACAACATTTATTGGCTCTGCTAGCATCCCAGGCTGTGTCTTATATGGGATCCAACAAGGAGTACTAACACCATTGTGACCTCCTTGCAATCATAGTGTGACCACCAGCTGCATCCCAGCTGACTGGAAAATGGCAACTGTTATCCCCTTGCACAGACATTGCGTAACCCCCGACCACAGGAACTATAGACCTATTAGCCTGAGTAGCCATATCTGTCAAAATTATCATGGACCTGATCAGCAAAGATATATGTCACCTGCATAGTTGACCATACAAAGTTTTGAATTTCTGAATGGAAGATCATGCTATTAAACCTGGTGGACATGTATGAGGCTGTCACCAAGGACCTGCATGGGGGGACATCTGTGCATACAATTTCCCTGGACTTATTCAAACTGTGTAATGCTATCCCTCATTCAGGCACCATTGACTAAATCACCGAAGTAGGCATCAATAGTAATATCATTAGAGGGGTCACTAAGTGGCTCACTGATAGAGCTCATAGGCAAAATAGGGAAATCCACCTCCAATATCCAATGTGTTACCAGAGGTGTTCCACGGGGCTCAACACTGGGTCCTCTACTGCTTGGAATCCATTTAACCAAAGTACAAGCACAAAGTGAATGTCTGTGGCTGACAAGGTTGTCTGATGCCTGCAAACTGAGCAGACATAGTATCTACCAGTTATGTCAATATCCTACAAGAGGGTCTTTATGGACAAATGCTTGTTGACATACTCATGGCTATAAACTCCATGCAAATATGTATGTAGTATCATTTCCATTGGTTACACCAATTTGCCTGGTAAGTAGCACATCAGTAGCAACACCTAATGTACATAATTCAGGGTGATAGACCTGGGCACACAGGTCTGGCCACACAGGTTTAAACTTACTTTACCTTAGACCACAATGTCTCCCCACTGGTAAGACTGGAATTATATCTTGCAACTAAGGGCACTGTCTCCCTAAAGTGATGCAATTACAATCTCCATGTACTCTTCCCTCAGCAGGCCAATATTTGAGTCCAATGGTCATTTTGTCATGTACCTTTCCAAGCACTAGTGACAACTGCACACAGCACAAAGGTTCCTCACAAGGGAACTTCAAGTCTTCAGGATCTGTCCTATGGGGATCAGCTGAAATAACTATCATTGTAGCCTGTGTGAATTAGACTTCTCAGAAGTGATGAATGTCTTGCATATGGGGCAATGTATGACCCTGTTTTTTGGAAATGTTGCATATATGTAGGTGCAATGGTACATGGATTACTCACAGTAAGAACATTTACCTGGTATGTGACATTACTATCACATGTTGGTGGGAGAGTTATGTCTACCAGCCTTTAACAAACCTTTGAAGCAGACTCCCACCTAATGCCAAACAATGCACCTCATTGGCCTTCTTCAGATGCAAACTGTATGATTTGCTGGGGACCATCATTTTATCACAGGGACTGCATGTGTCCCCTGTGCACAGAGGCAATATGTGGTGATTGTGAAACTATGAGTACGAACCTGGCTAGGATTGTAAGAGCCAGAGGGCCATTAGGCTATGGTAAAGTCCAATGATCCTATGATCCCATATTCTGCTTTAAAATGTTCTAGTATCTACACACTCAAACCTGGCTACAGTGAGAACAGCACCACTACCAACTTATGTTTACAAAACACTGCACAGCACACACATACTACAAGTTGACTGCAATGAGACTAGAGCCCCTACCTATCTAATGGTACACACTTCAGACCACAGTACCTAACACACACACCACAACTCACGTCTGCTAAGAGCATTCCTTTAGGTAATCTTATGCTTGATAACACCAGTAGGCCTTGTTGCAGTTAAGGATTGGAGGCCCATGTTACCTGCTACAACCAAATTCCTACCTCTTTTAAGTCAGTGTGGTGATCATATTTATTTTGCATGTTGATACACACACACACACACACTCACACACACACACACACACACACACACACACACACACACACACACACACACACACACACACACACAGAGTGGCCTAGCATTAGATTAGAACCCCTGCCTATCTAGTCTTACACACCAGCTATCACAGTACTTATAGCACACACCATGGTTGAAGTCTTACATTAGAATGACAGTTGGAAGTCTTAAGGTACATGACATCAGCAAACTTTGTGGAAGACAGGGGTTTGGAGGCCAGCATTGACTGCAAGGGCCACAAAGTGCCGAACCATTGTACTTTGGTAGTCAATGTGGGATTCTCATCTGCTTGCCAGGGGGATGCATGTGCATGTGTGTACACACACACACACACACACACACACACACACACACACACACACACACACACACACACACTCACAAAACATGGTCTAGAGTGAGATTAGAACCCCTACCTATCTAGTCTTACACACTACAGATCACAGTACTTATCTCATGCACTATGTCTGAAGTGTGGCATTAGAATGACAGTTGGTAGTCTTAAAGGTACATGACATCAGAAGACCTTGTGGAAATCAGGGTCATGGAGGCTGGCATAGAGTGCAAGGGCCAAAAAGTGCAGACCCATTTTGTTAGTCAATGTGGGATTCTCATCTGTTTGCCAGGGAGATGCATACACACACACACACACACACACACACACACACACACACACACACACACACACACACACACACACACACACACACACACACACACACACACACACACTCACCACATGGCGTGGAGTGAAATTAGAACCCCTATATAAATAATCATACACACACTACAGACGACAGTACCAACCACATACACCACAGCTGAATTCTATTGTATATATGCCTGCAGGTGAACTACTTGAGGAGTACATAAACTAGGCTTGTGTTGAACAGTGTATGTGACCTGCAGAGTGACAGTGCTTCTTACTGTTATCTGCAAGTAGTAGCCTAGTAGTCAGACAACTGTTTGTTATCCTAGCCATGTGTCTACAATAGCCATTTAGGCCATATGTGGCTGTTTGCATTTGGATGGGCAAACACAATGTGCCCTGTCAATGCATGCATAGACAACATTATACATTACACCACCTGCTCACCTGTTTGTGTATGTGTGTTGGCATCCAGCAGCCCCAGGGGGTTGTAAGTATGTGCACTACCTAATGTTGAGCCCTTACTATTGGTCCTTTGAGCAACATTTATGTGTCACATTGCAGCTTTACTCACCATTATCAGGGTACATGGGAAAATACAGACATATGCACATATAGAAATATATATTTATGTATATAACAGGAACGTATATATAAATGGAGGTGTGTGTGAGTGTATGATATATATATATATATATATATATATATATATATATATATATATATATATATATATATATATATATATATAGGGCCAGTGGTGCAGTGGTTAGCATTGCCGCTCACAGCAAGAGGTTCTCCGGTTCGATCCTCGGCTGGAGTGCCTTCTGTCTGCGGAGTCTGCATGTCCTCCTGTGGTCGTGGGTTTCCTCCGGGTGCTCGGTTTCCTCCCACATCCCAAAGCCATGCTGCAGGTGGATTGGCCACTGTAAATTGGCCCTAGGTGTGCGTGCGAGTGTGCCTTCTGTGGAAGGTTGGGCGCCGGGCTGGCAACTCGACACCATAAAACTCCACTGCCATTCAATGTGCGGACAAGGTGATCCGCTGTGGCGACCCCTAACCGGGAAAAGCCGAAAGAAGAAGAAGAAGATATATATATATATATATATATATATATATATATATTTTTTTTTTTTTTTATATATACTTATAGAGATAGATAAATATCTATAGGGGGTGAGAGATACTGACAGACAGATGTGTATACATATATGTATGTGCAGTCATTTTGAGTGAGGAGCAACAGAATTGCACTCTGCTTAACTATGTGTATGAGCATGTTCAGTGGGATTTTCACTATACACTGACTCCAGCCCACACTTGTCTGTACTCCAACCCAGGATTTTGTGTGTTACACAAAATTACATCTGTCCCTGTTTCTGCACTGCTGCACATCACTCAAATTGGCTATGACTTTCTGAAGTTGTAATTAATATGTGACAGAGGTTAATAATATTATACCACACACAGAATGACAGTCTGTGAAACACAACATAATAACACTGCACATCAAAAATAAGTGGTTTGTTCTAGATTAAAACCATGAATGTCATCATATAAGCTAATTGTCCTAGTCCCATTGAGCCACACAAGCAGCTCTGCAAACAGATGTCATTTATCACACAAGCACCTGCATAAATATGTACATTGTTATGCCTGCATTAAGTAAGACATACAATATATGATCAATTTCAGTGTTACTGTCCTGAGACTGCCTGGAATGCTGCTATGCCATTGATGAGTTACTGTTATTGCTGTTACAATGGAACACTGCTGTGTTGGGGTGGGGGAACAACAACACATGTGCTGGGATATACAATAATCTGACTATCATGTAACCCCACTGTGAAAAATCTCCCTTCACTAATGTTCCAGTAATCTGTTGCAGTAGGATTGAATAAATATTCCATACATGAGGCCTTGTAAATAGTAATGGAAACATGATAGTGGAATGGGTATCTGTAGTCCCATTTGGATGTTATTTCTGTCCAAGTAGCCCACTACATTTACTTGCATAATGTACCAGATCCATACATACAATACCATTGCATCATAATTCTTACAAGTACTGTGTAGGTTACAGACTTACCTTGCAAATGCAACAGGTGACACAACTGTAGTTCAGGGCTGACTCTGTTAGATGCAAGCAGTACAGAGTCAATACATGCGTAGGTACAGGATGTGTGGGTTGCCTGGCATCTATTGTAATTTCTGTATGTGAGTAGGAGTAAGGTGCAAGTCCCTGAGTCCCTAGGTTGTCAGTGAATGTGCTATGGGTTGTGTTGTCTCTTAGCCAAAGCCAAGGAATACTGAGCATGCCTACCTCTGCCTACAGGGACATCGGCGGGGGGGGGGGTCCTCCTCCAAGTTCTCCTGTATGTGTGGCTGTGGTGACCTAGGCACTGGTGGGGGGCTATATATTCCTTCCCTTTGCTGATCCTGCTACAGCTGTTTCCGTGGATCATATTTTGTAGCATAGCACATACTGTAAATGTATGTGCACATGTGGCTGGAAAATACAGTAGGGATCCACCAGATATATCTAGGCATTGGAACCGTGACTTCAGAAGCCCAAACACACACACACCATGATGTTCATAGGTTTATAGGTTGGTACTAGGCTATTGGCCCTAGGGCCGGGTCTATATTAGAATATTGAATATTTACCAGTTCAAATCACTAAAGGTTGACCTTTAGTGATCGAACTGTTAAAACATCGAATGTTCAGAAAAAAAATAAAAACAACAACAAAAAAACTAAATGGTGTAGACAGGAGGGCAAGCCCCCCTGCCCCCCCACACCCCTCGCTACTTAAATATACCAACTCCGAGACCACACTACATTGAAGTAAATGGAAATCTCCCCTTATGGAGATTTCTGTTTACTTGTTTGATGTTCTGCAGTTTTGCTATTCTCGTGTCGACAATGTCAGATTTGACATTGTTGGCTTTCGAGAATTTAATATAGACCCCCTAGGGCCTATACAAGCCTAGCCATAACAATTCCCTGGCTATTTCTTCCCACGGTATTTACTTCCCTGGACCCCTGTCTAGCAGAGTGACTGACCTGATCCCATCCAATCATCAAGGTTCCTTTGGAAGAGGACCAAGGAGGCACTCTGCTTGACATGTATGGGCAGTCTATTCCAGAGTATGGGGAGTTTCTGGGTCAGGAACCTAATCCTCCAGCATGTTTTGTTCATTGTGATGACAAGGTTTAAATCCCTTGAGCATGTGGCTCTGAGGGATTGGGATTTCTTTAGGTGGAGCATGTTCAACAGCTCAGGGTTTGACATGGCCTTGTATGTTAAGCAGAGATCACCGCTGAGTAGACGATATGCCACAGAGTATAGCTGGAGTTTTTTTAGATGGTCAGCATAGGGCATCTGCTTTAGGCCTGTGATTCTTTTAGTGAGGTATTTCTGTGGCCTTTCCAGCTGTTGCAGATGTGAGGTACATGCCAAATGGGGCATTGTACTCTATAATGGGTCTAATGAGGGATGAGTACAGTGGGACAATGACCTTCTTTTTTCTGGATGAAAAGCTCTTAGTGATGAGGTGTGACACATAGAAGGATTTTCTGACTGTCGTGGTGATGTGGTTATCAAAGGTTGAGACCACTGTCCACCTGTGTCCCTAAGTCTCTCATCACACTTTCGGTGTTTAGTGTACTGCCACCTATGTGGTAGTTCATGGGTACATGGTTTTTCCCAAAGGGGATAAATATACATTTCTTGGCATTAAGCTTGAGCCCATGGCTCTTGCATCAAGCATCTGTTTCTGTAAGGCCCTTTTGTAGAATATCCACATCATTTGGGGATCCAGTAATGGCTCCCAGTTTGCAGTCATCTGTGAACTTTGTTAGCCAGAGTCCCTTAGTGTTGGCCTGTACTTCAGAGAAGTAGATGCCAAACAAGAGTGGTCCCAGGACTGAACCCTGAGTTACTCCACTTGTAATCTGTCTGGAGCTGGATTTGGAGTCAGCTAATTTTACATTCTGGGTTCTGTCAGTAAGCCAGTTGGCAACCCATCAATTGATGTAGGGATTTATGCCCAGCTTAGTAAGTTTATCTATGATTCCAGAGTGGGGGATAGTGTCAAAGGCCTTGGTGAGGTCCAGATAGGCTGTGTGGACTGCCTTACCCACGTCCACAGCTCTGGAGACTGATTCAAAGAAGTCAATCAGGTTCAGGAGACAAGATCAGCCTTTCACATACCCAAACTGGGTGGGGTCCAGTGTTTAAAGGTTGCCAATGTCTTTGTTTATAAGTTCCATGATAATGCATTCCATGCCCTTGCAGATCAGGCTCGTCAGACTGATGGGATGGTAGTTCCCGGGATCCAAGGTGGATCCTCCCTTGTGAAGTGGGATAACTGTAGCTGTGCACCACTCAGTTGGCATGAAGCCTGAGGTGAGGCTATGATTAAATATGGCACTTAGGTGAGGTGCCAGTTCATTTTGTAGTTCATGTAGTACACAGCTGGGGATGTTATCTGGTTCCATGGATGCTGTATTCTTAGCTTTGGAGAGTGCGGCTTCTATCTATGTAGCCATGATTATCAGAATTTGGCAATCTTTTGGTATTGAGATGGGCTCTTTAGGGGGTGAGAGGGGGGTGAAGTTGGCACTAAATCAATCTGCCCTGATATTGGCAATATCCTTGGGATCAGTATATTTCATGACATTCTGTTGTAGCTCAGAGCAGATCTGAGCATTGCCATTTAGATTCTTGACATAACTATAGAATGCCTTGTGGTTGTCTTTGGAATCTTTAGCAATTTTATTTTCATAACTAGCTTTGGATAATTTTATGAGGGATCTCAGCTTCTTACCAAGGCTGGTAAGGGAGTTTTTTGCATCCTGGGATTTTCCTCTTTTCTGCAACAGTTTCTTCCTTCTGTTGTATAGTTTGTTTATGGCAGGGGACCATCAGATTGTCTTCCTTTTTTTGGAGGAAAGTGTCTTGGTTCTATTTGAGATGGCACAATTCATGCATGAGTGGATGTGCTCATACAGTGCCTTAGTGTAGGATTCAGCAGTCAAACTTTCAGCTCCCATCTGCATGGGTGTCATGAAGTTTGTCACTTCTGACTTGAGTAGCATGAAGTTGGCTTTGGAGAAGTTTTTTACAGAGGTTTCCTTACTAGGGGTTGGGGTGGGAAGTGGATATCAAGGGTGATTAGCTTATGGTCAGACTTGACCAATGCAGGGGTGACCACTGGTGTGGAGCATCTGTCTCCCATGTTGGTAATGACTAGGTCTAGGATATTGGAGCCTCTGGTTGACAATGGATTAGTTGATCCAGGGCATTGGAATTTATGAATTCCAAGAACCACTGGGAAAAGGTGTTGATACCCAAGTAGTTTTCCCAGTTAATGGCAGGGTAGTTGAAATCACCCAGTATTAGGATGTTTGGTTGTGTCTTAATATTTTCCAGTATGTTTAGAAAGGAATAGTGAGAATTTTGTAGCATAGTTGCAGATGTCTTGAAAGGTACATACCAAACGGGGCATTTTATTTTATAATGGGTCTAATGAGGGATGAGTACAGTGAGACAATGACCTCCTTTTTTCTGGATGTAAAGCCTTTAGTGATGAGGTGTGCCACATAGAAGGATTTCCTGACTGTTGTGGCAATGTGGTTATCGAAGGTGAGACCACTGTCCACCTGTGTCCCTAAGTCTCTTATCACACTTTTGATGTTTAGTGTACTGCCACCTATGTTCCTAGTTTGTGCATCATTATGGTGTTCTTCTGTGGGTGTGTGTGTATTTCTGATGGGTGTCATTATCCATGGTTCCAGGGTGTAGCCAGCATACCCCCATAAATGGCTGTGTGGGATGTCCCCCCTGGCAAACATTTGGTACAGCTGTGATGTGTGCCAGATATGGGAGTCATGATAACTGCCAGGACTGCCAGTGCACATATTCATGATAATCCCCTGGGCATTGCATACGACCTGGCAGTTGATGGAGTATTTCCCCTTGTAGCTGATGTAGATTCTACCCTACTCACTAAATGGTGCCTTGATGTGTACATGAATGCAATCTGTGGCACCCAGTACTTCAGGGTAGTGTGCTACATGGTAGAACTGTTGCATATTGCTCTCCCTCACCTCAAGGGAGAATGGAAGAGATAGATACTCACTGGTATGTGGTAGCATAGCATCCAGGAACTGGTGGACTATCCTGGATGCAGATGCCTGTGACACCCCCATCATGTCCCCAGTTGGTCTTTGAAAAGTACTTATAGCTGGTATCCTAAGAGCTACACATACCTTTATTTCCACTAGGATGGGTTCCCCTCTGTTGGTTCAGGCTCTGAGTTTACGGCAGCAGAGCTCAGTGAGCTCTTGTAATATGTCCCTGTCCACCCTGTAGCACTCTACAATCTCCAGCTAGTGTATCATTTGAAAGGTTACCCTGGGCTTGAGCACTCTTCTCCTTCTCAGCCTAGGCCTATTTTCAGCAGCACCAACAGCAGTGGCATCAGCATCTAGAACATACAGATGTAGCAGACCTGTAGCAGCCCCTAGCATTACCCCAGAAAAGATTCCCAAGTCTGTACTCCAGTGGTCCAGAGTATTGGGGGAAATCAGAATGTAGGGTGTATGCATGCTTTATACATGTCTGCTGTTGGTCAACCATGTGTGATTTAGTAATTTTTATGCATTTTACTTGCCTAGATTGAAATTAGCATAATTTAAAGGCCCTACTTTATTGCATGACATGGCACTATGTGCCACATCGTGGAGCATAGCTTATACCCTAGTAAATATTCATTGACTATATCTGCTTTCCATTCACTGCTACCTACATCATCACTGTCATGTCACATGGGTAATGTGCCATGCAAACAGGTTGAGCTATGCACCGCGCAGCAAAGTTTATACCAAAGTCAAACTCAATAATTGAATATATCCAGTTTTAATTACTTGCTGCCTATGTCATCACTGTGACCTGGGTGGCCTTTTTCGTGTGAACACACTCAGCTATGTGGTGCACCGAGCAAACACATGCACCAGGAATTAAAACATTCCTAAAACTAATGGGACACCCCCCTTGCTGGCATCCATTTCCAGTGGAAATATCAACATAGTGCAGGAGCCTATACAAAAGGGATCTGCAGATGCAATTGCTCCTTTTACTGATTCAATAAATTCACCTCATTTGCATACATATCCATGCTGACAGCTTGGAGCATAGCTTATACACTGGTAAATATTCATTGACTATATCTGCTTTCCATTCACTGCTACCTACATCATCACTGTCACGTCACGTGAGTAATGTGTCACGCAGACAGGTTCAGCTATGCGCAGCGCAGCATAGCTTATAGAAAAGTCAAACTCAATAACTGAATATATCCAGTTTTAATTACTTGCTGCCTACGTCATCACTGTGACTTGGGTGGTCTTTTGCATGCGAACACACTCAGCTATGTGGTGCACTGAGCAAACACATGCACCAGGAATTAAAACACTCCTAAAACTAATGGGACACCCCTTGCTTGCATCCACTTCCAGTGGAAATATCAACATAGTGTAGGAGCCTAGACAAAAGGGATCTCGAACATAATTGCTCCTTTTACCAATTCAACAAATTCACCTCATTTGCATACATATCCATGCTGACAGCCTGGCAGGTACATGGTTCATAGCCATATCAGCTAGACAACAGCACCAATGCACCATTGTTTGGACCCGATGGACTGTCTTATAATAGATTTCTAACAAATACTATAAAGTGTTTTTTATTCCTATTGTTTTTCAATTAGGCATGTTTGCACACTCTGGCACATAGCGCAAACATGCTGAAATATTACAAAAACTATATATATTTTTACATATTCCCTTGCATTTTCAGACATCCATAATGCATTTTTAACACATCAATGTATGTGATGTAACCATTTCAGGGGAGTTATGTCAATATTTGTGGACTTTTACATCCCCTTCTTTCTGTGTACAGTCCTGTACAGGGGAACATTTCTGTGTGCCCTATGGACACTGGCACAGGGTATACATGGATGCCTATTTGCTTGTTGGATTACTCCACCTGGGTCATTACATAATATTCACCTGCTTATGAGGTAATCTGCATTACATGGAACTTTCCTTGTTTACGGATGCTTGTGCGCAGCTAAGCAGTGCTTACTGAATCTAAAACTGTTCACGCTTGTGTACACATCAAGCCACAATGCATACACCCAAAAAAAAAGTCTTGTAGGCTTTAATTAATTCCTCTTTTGATCTTTTTTTGTAGTTGAATCCGAGGGAGTAGTCAGCTCTGAAATAAGTCTTTTTCTTCCCTTGTCAGAGACTCTGGTGAATGAGGAAGAAGTATGACTAGATTGTCTGGACATTTCTTTTCGTTTTACTTTTTCTTTTGGGGTAGCTCCAGAAATTGCCTCACCAAAGGAGGAAGGCAAAAGACCTTTCAATATAAGCTTATTTTTGTGTTCAGCCAAAGCCCTGTGGTTGAACATGTGACAGACAGCACAGTCTTCTTGAAGGTGAAGGGGACAGAAGCAATACACACACAAAGTATGCAAGTCACTAAAGTTATTCTGTGACTGTATTTCTCACACAGTTTAAAGCCAGCCATCTTATCTTTATCTGCCATTATTACAGACAAAAATACAAGTCAAGAGGAGAAAAAGGAATATTCTGCTCTCTAGCAAGAAAATAGTAAACTTTTTTTGTAAAGAAGAAAAATATAGGGACTAAAGATAAAACTTTACCAAAAATGATAAAGAAGGTTACACTAGAAAGTGTAGAAGAAAATATATTATCGATATCATAAGGTACTTTCGTATGAAAATGTTAGAAGGGAGAAAGGTATTTAATTATAGGAAAAAAGTGTTGCTAAGGTAAGGGGATAGAATATAATTTAATTAAAACTATTTAAAGGAGTTTAGAGTTTTAAAAGGCAATGATAATAAAAAAATTATTGAAAATTCATTTAACTGCCCAAGCGCAACTGGAGAAAACCACATCTTCACAAAGCAGCAAATGAGATCTGGGGTAAATTAGAAGGGTGCATTATGGGTAGGGGTAGAGCCTGAGATTTTTTTTTTGGTTTCCATGAGCTATTGCAACAGCTGAGTCAGATCCAAGGATTGGATCCAAACCCACAGGTTTGAAGATAAAATGAAAACTGACAACATCAGATCTATAGGCTGCACTTAATATGCAATTTTAAGTTTACAGACATGTGCATATGTTTACAGACATGTGTGCATAAGAGTTTTCTCTTTAGTCCCTATATTTTTCTTCTTTACAAAAAAAAGTTTACTATTTTCTTGGCTGTAAGGATGTCCTTAATTTTGGCAAAAAAAATGCTTGGTCCATCCAACAGTGTCTCAAATTTAGGGCCATTTACCTATTGATATATATATGTATATATATATATATATATATATATATATATATATATATATATATAGTTTGCTTTGTCCTTAATTCTGGAGATCAAAGATTAAGAGGTATGCATATGTATCACTTCTTTGATGCTGTTATGTGGGCTACTAATATATTTCTAATGTCATAAAATATAAACTTTAGAGTGAAATACAGATGATGTTTGGTTGCTATAGAGTGTCAGTTCAGTACAGATATGTTATGGATATTGTGACGGCCTCTCAACCCCTGGTCAGTAATCAAGGAGAGATGTTCGCTAGATACAGGAATAGATTTACACAGTATTTTTCAGAAGCAGCTCTCTGCATCAATCACAATTTCTCCAAACAGCATACAGAGAACACATTCCAAACCTGGGACTGGACCTTCTGTCTCTCCAGATCCCAAACAAGACTCATTTTGGAGCATTGTGTTCCAGTTCCAAGAAGCTGATCTACCCACACCTGGGTATTTGATTTTCTCTCTCTCTCTCACACACACACACACACACACACACACACACACACACACACACACACACACACACACACACACACACACACACTCCTGGGAAAGGCTGGCACAGATTTACTAGCTCTGCCCCTTCTGCCCAGAATATAAGGTAACCACACTGTCACCAGTCAGCCACTCTAAGGCTCTTACAAGCGTATTCAATTATAATGAGTAAAATCAATACTAATATAAATGGTAGAGTGTAATCAAAGCAGCAAAGCTTTTTGGAGTGGCCAAGGTGTCACTAAAATAAGCACAAGTACTCTCAAGATGTTAAAATATTCCCCAAAAGACCAGCCACAACGAGAGACAGAAAAAATATTTAATAATAAATAACACAATAGAAAACATGAGAATACTAAATATCTAGGTGCAATAAACACCAGAGTTTCAATCACAGGAGAAATAAAAATAACACAGTTGGACAGATTCACACAGATACAGAAAAGCAACACTTAATTAATCTCACTGTATTTCCTGGCTATCTAAAGAATAACTGTTTGCTAGCTAACTTAATTGATACAGCAAGGCAAGATGAGATGCTGAGATGCTTATTTCCACAAGGAAAGGTGATAAGCTTAAAACTTACACTGAACTGAACTGTGATAACTGACACAGATCTATCAGGTTTCAAAGAAAACAAAACAAAATAAACTTCTGTGTAAGTTCCATCCTCTCAGTGCTGGTTGTAGAATGACATCACATTTGATCACCTACTCTGGTACAATACACACTCAGAGCTTTGCTAAGATCTGTTGCAGTATCTGAAAGCTATAGAACAATTTCAAAAACTTATAGTCTTCCCTTCCAGAATTCTTTGTTTAAACATATACATTTAATCAGTTACAATAACACTGTTGATACATTTTAATGCAAGCATCTGTACAAGTCAGTGTGATACCTCAACGACACAAACTTATTTACAAAACTCCATCCACTGCCCTATTCTTCCTGGCATCATCACAGATATAAACTGAATCTCTACCCTGAAAAGAAACCATATACTCATTCCTTAGAACAGCCTGCCACTGAAATATCCCTGCAAGCCATCAATACAGAGATGTGACCCAATATGTCACATTATACCATTTAGCAGGTTTTAATAACAATTTCAGAGCATTATTCATGTACACTTAAACATGGACTATAGTTAGTCTGCAATTTCTGATTTAAGGACTTACAAGCAGCTCAAAGCTGATGTTATGTATGTCATTTGCCCTCGTCATTGTAATGATTTTTAGGGGTAGCATATTTCTTTATTTTTATACAAACACCCATATGATTTTTAGTCCTAATGTAATGCCATTTCCGTACAGATACGTTCTAGGCATGCATTCTGTTCCTTATCTTTGAAAAAGTTATATATACTAATACCTTATAAAAATAAATATACACTTTGAGACTGCCACACAGTGATGTCCATGCAAGTCTGCTCATTATGCCTAGCTATATGAGGGAATACTGCACTTCTTTTTACTTCTTAGTAAAAATTTCAGCCAATATTACTTGGAAGCACTGATATGCAATGCACTTAGACTGTGATTAGATATAGCTCAATACTGAACTTGGTAGGATTTTTTTTTTTGCAACATAATTTCATTCACTGAAAATGTTTCTTTTGGGAGAAATGTTATATGATTTTAAGCTTTGATGTAATTGCACTACATTTCAGAAATGCTCAGGATGTATATTGCACTCTTCAACCTGGTAAGAAATCATATACTCTCCCTTTACAGAAATTGAAAATAATGGAACATTGTTGCCTGAGAAATTGTAATGGCTATGTGGCTCTATTACTGACTCTGTGAATACATGATCTTATCTCTGAAACAGTTTTATATTCTCCAGTAACATTTTCTGGGATGCACATTTGGACATTCAGTTACAAACTTTGTTTAAACTATGCTTTTTTAGTTGCAAAGGTTATGAGAAAGCAAATTTTTATTAATGATTTTTCTATTGGAACATGTTTAATGTTGAAAATAGCACCTTTATTTATGAATAAATAAATAATGGATTCAGTTCTAATGCTATAACATATACTGTCAGGGGGATTCAATAAAGCCTGCACTACCATTTTTCACTGTGTCACTGAAACCTTTGGATTCAGTAAGCACAGTGTAGCGGCGTGCACTACCGCACATACAAGGTAAACACTGTGGAATGTTAATTATAGTATAAGCAGCTGAACTGCATGCTAATTAACCAATCCAACACATTTAGCTATTCAACAAGCTATAAAGCATCCATGTAAACTCTGTGTTGGTATTTCCTGTGGATTCCAAAACGTTTGGAATACAGACACAGATAGGAGTCTGCAAAGACAGAATATTAGGGGCTGCTGCTGCTTTAATTCATTTGTGTGTGTTACAGGCTGAAGTCAATGCTGCTGCTGCTGCTAATAGGCCTGGACTGAGAAGAAGAGTTTTCAGGCCCCATTTAATGTTTCATAACCTACATGATGTGGAAATTGTGGAGTGCTACAGGGTGGACAGGGACACACTACAGGAACTCTGTGACCTCTGTTGTCCTCAACTCAGACCCACAGCCAACCAAGGTGAACCCATTCCCCTAGAGACAAAAGTATGTGTAGCCCTTAGAGTCTTAGCTACAGGCACCTTTCAGAGACTAACAGGGGGCATTCTGGGGGGTCAGAGGCATCAGCATCTGGGATCCCCCACCAAATCTTGAAGGCTATTCTTCAACATGCCAGTGAACACATATATTTTCAACTTAGTTCTAAAGAGAGGGACAGAAATATGCAGGAGTTCTACTGTGTAACACACTACTTTGAAGTACTGCGTGCCATACATTGCACACTTGTATAGATTAAGGCACCACCCAGGGAACAGGGTAGGCTCTACATTAACATAAATAGCAACACTCTATCAACTGCCAAGTCATGTGTAATGCCAAGGGAATCATCCTGAATGTGTGTGCTGGCAACCCTGGCAGTTACCACAACTAACATATCTGACACACCTCCCAACTGTACCAGATGTTTTCTAGGGGGGGAATCCCACAGGGACATTTACTGGCGGATGCAGACTATGCACTGGAACCGTGGCTGATGACAACCATCAGAAATGCACAAACACCCATAGAAGAATACCATAATGAGGCATACACTCAAACAAGAAATATTATAGAGCATGTGTTTGGTCTGCTAAAGTCATGGTTCTGGTGCCTTGATACAGCCAGGGAAGCCCTGCAGTACAATCCAATGACATTGTACATAAATATTTACAGTATGTGCCATGCTACACAACATAATCCTGAGAAAACAGCTTCAGCAGGATTAGCAAGGGGAAGGGGCACACATCCTATCACCAATGCCAAGGTCACCACATCCAAAGGCAGATGTGAAGTCACAGGGGGAACTACCAGCTGCTGTGGGTGTAGGCAGACATAGGCATGCCCAGTATGTCCTTGCATTGGCTAAGAGACAAAGCATAGCACACTCACTCACCACCTGGGGGCCTAAAACGTTCCTCCTACTTGGATATATATATAGTAACAATGATGCCAGGCAACTCACACAACCTTTACCTCCTCATGTATTGGCTGTGTGATGCTTGCATCAAACAGAGTCAGCCCTGAACTAAAACTGTGTCAGCTGCTGTATTTACAGGGTAAGTCCTTAACATGGAGTGTATTGTTTACTAATATGACTGTGTGGCATATCCTTGCATTTCATTACTTGGTCCATTAAACTAGTAAAAGGTGGGTGATCTTTACAGAACTTACCTTAACATGTGACAGTAGAGACTTAGTTGATTTATATGTCCATTACTAAGTAGTAGGCTCAGGCATCAAAGATTCATGCAGTAATGCCTCTGAAAAGTACTGATGATCACTGCATGCCCTCAGTTTAACACCATATGTTTGTAATGAAAATGATTAAAGACAGAAGTTAGAAAGTAGTGATACACATTGCAGTTTCTGACTTTGCAACCCTCACTATAAAGGTGGGAAATCTTGATGCTATCAACTGTCTAACTTTTCATTGCCAATATAAGTCAAAGGTACAATTACCAGTTTAACACCATAAATGCAGATATGCTAAGCACTAAGTTAGCTAAGCACTAAGTTAGCTAAGCACCCTGAGCATCAGACACAAAGCTTATGTATCCCCGAATCCAAAAGATAGAAAACATGGATATAGCAGCATTATCATCACTTGCACAAGGTGTTGTATCTAGAGGCAGGAAGCCTAGACTGACACAAAAGATCAGTGAATATGTGTGAGTAAGAAAGAAAAGAAGGCAGACATGTGGATAAACCAACAAATGGCCAGTAAGACAAAATGAGCAACTGTTGTGCATGTCTGTAGGAGTCCTCCAGGTGAAACTGGTGTGTAATTGTGTGCATGAACACAGCCAAGCTCTGTGCTGACTCTACTTCTTGATGTGTCAGACAGGTGTGAGCAGTGCATGGTAAAAATGGCAGTTCATCACTGTCATCCCCAACCATAAGAACTGACTCTGCACTGGCACATCCACCCCCAAGGTCACATGCGGTGCTGCTACCTGTACATGACTGATGTCTGATGGATGAGCTCCCTTCACAGGAACACCCAGGGCCATGACCCCATGGCCTGCCATGTCTGCGTGTGGACAGCACACTCACTGACAGAGCAGTGGAAGTACTGCCACTATGGGAGAGTAATCGGGCATGGCCACATTGGCTGATGGCAGATGATGTGGCTGACCTACACCATGAGAATACTGTTTACCTCCCAGCAGATATTCCATGACAAGATACTGCTTGTTCCATGACAGGCACCCCTCAGTCCACCACAGACACCCCTCGTTCCAATGTGTCATTCATCCAATCCAGTGAATTGGCAACACAGTGAAGGCAGTCACACAAGTCAGACTGTGCAACATCCAAACCCTATGCATTTGTCTGGAGCACCTATGGGAACATGCCTTTGCATCATTGATGGCCCTAAACATACACTAAGTGGCACAGGAAGAGACATCTACAGCAGGTGGAAGAGGGACAACAGGCCCCCTCCAAGCACCCTTATCAATCCTCCTTGCCCACACTTCGGCTAAGGCTAGACTCAACAAGCACTGAAGCTGCAGTAGCCACACTTCCCTGATCAATGTCTTTGCCTTCCACCTGTCCAATATCTGTGGGCTCACTGGACTGGGTAGATGTAGGCCTACTGGCTGTGTCCAATGGAAATGCAGGGGATGGCTGTATGTCAACCTCAGTGTCAGATTAAACCTCTGCATCCTTGACTCTGCCTCACTTTGGCTACCATCATCATCACTGTTTGCTGATACATCGATATCAGGTGGCACAGGGCCCACTCTCCCACTGTCATGATCATCTATGATAAAAAGCAAACACAGAGGAATAAATTAATACCTGCACTACTATAGTGCAATATATGCTAACAAACTAACAGTGCTGCCACTATTACAGACAGCAATGCACACAACAAGCCTGAGATCAACATCACCCTACAATATTTCTTTACATTGCTCAGCAGTTCTGACATAAAAATGTTTGCCTTACCATCTGCAGATGAGATACTCCTCTGTAGTCCAGATGGTCCTGGAAGACGTTAAGCAAGAGGTAAGGGCAACATCATCACAATTAACAGTAACACAGGGGGTAATACATGTCCATTAACTATAATTTCGACAAGAACATGGCTGATAACTCTAACCTAAACTTATAACTGTAGAAATCTTCAACCCTCCTTGCAAAAAAATACATGTGACAGAGAATTAACTTATTGATTTCAACTGTTTTACTATGCAACATTTCATATAGCAAAGCCTACCTGGAAGCTCTTCCTGGGATGTGTTTGCTGTCTCAGAAACTGTTGCTCTGACATCCAGGAAATGTTGTACTCACTCTCCTGGGAGCTGTCCAGATCTCTGATATTGGCCAGGAACTCTTCATCACTGGTGGCTAGTGGTGGTTCCCTAGCAGGCCCTCCCCCAGTAACCATCTGGTCACAACCAACTACAGCTGCTCTCCTCCATGCAGATGTGATTTTGTCAGTGGCCTTGTGGCACACCTGCTTGTATGTCCTGCCATGGCTACCCATGGCATTGAGATCATCTACTATCTGATGCCATATTCACATCCTACATTCATTTCTCCATGCCCCCTTTCTAGCAGAAAAGCACCATGTTGCCTGAAGCCATCTATGGTCACTTGGTTCTCAACATCAGTGAAGGGGGGGGGCTCTATGTGGATTGGCACACCTGGGTGGCATACTTGTAGATGTCCTAAAAGACGACAGAAGGATGACAGAAGGATAATACACATAAGTATCACCTAACTACAAAATAACTGTTTCCAGACAAAACAGAAAAGGTAGCTAGTCAGTATTACCCACTGGAGAAGCATAAAACAGTCTAGAGATGTGAAATACAAACAACAAGCAGGATCCAAAACAAGGAGAGCAACAAGAGCAATATATACTTGTTTTTTCTATAACAGTAACTCAAACTCACCTTTGCTCCCCCCACACAAAAGAAAAGTCCACCCTTGTTTGTGCCATAACAGTAACTCAGTTTTGCTCCCCAAAAACAAAATTCCATCCGTCAGGGCCGGCCTTAGCTGAAATGGCACCCTAGGCGAAGTACTGCTGTGGCGCCCCTTAAGCCCCACCCACACCATATTCAAGCCACACCCCTATTTGCACTACACCCACATATTGGCCACTCCCACAAACCCCACTCCAGTTCTTTCAATGTTTAATTGCATGAAAAAACAGTCATACTGTGACACCTTAAGACTGCAATTGAAGGCTGAATGCTCCTTAATAAACCTGCTTGAGCTGTTGCTAGTGTAGAGTTTCTCTACAGTCATGAAAGACTGTATTAACTTTTTTGCAAGGTGCATTTAAAAAGAATATATCATAACTGCTTGCAATACAGACTTCCATAATATTGACAGTGAATGCACCCAAAAGAACACCAACATAAATTTCAATGCCTCTCTATCTCTAGCTATATGTCAAAGACATGCATCTGGAGCATTTCTCCCCAGGCAACTGAAAGTTGGTCTCATTCCAAGTCGGACCATGTGTAAACAAAGGTTTAAAAACAAAAATCACCTCTAGATACACCTCTGGTGCCCAAGCAGTGTAGGAAACACTGAAAAGGATTAACCATTGACGAAAGGAAATGGGGATGAAGTGAAAGCAAACTGCAGTACCTATACATCCATCCATATGATGGACTGCTTTGTATTCTGTGTTACAGCATGTGAATATTCAGTAATTCCATACTCTGGAATCAAAATCATAGCGTACAGAAATTAAAACACACTTTTCATTAAGTCTCACTTCATTTAGCAAGTACAAGTACCAATTTCAAGTGTGATACAAGACTGTATGGCTAACTCAGTCAAACGCTACTAAAAGATCCATCCAACTGCATGCATCTTTTGCAGACCAGCAAAGCATTTCTAACACTGAGAATAAAAGTTACCAACTACTTTGGCAGTGACTTGAGGTATCAGGTAAAAGGCATAAGTTTTGTATTAAAGCACATAAAACTAAATCAAACATTGCAGTGTCCTTAGTTTGGTCATACATTCAGCATACAATTACCGCCGATTAAAACAGACCTGAAACGTGAGCAGGAAGATTGGGGTCAACATGCATTTTAATTCCAAATTGTAGATTTTGCCTAGAACTGTTATATCATGCACTCATATGTATAATGGAAAAAAAAAACAGATGCACATCAGTTTAACATTTTCAGTTACTAGTCAAAAAAATAAATTAGTAACAAAATAGTACGTGCTACACGAAAAGTGGAAACTTTTTAAACAGTCTGCTTTAGAGCAAAATTCGCTGTTTTAAATACTGCCGCTTGAAATTCTTCTACAGTCCTTTCTGTCTGAAAAATAGAACTACCATACCTGATAAATATTTGGACCACACTTTTTGCATACACATTCTACATAACAAATATATAAAATGATATACCAGTGACAGCAGAATCCAAGCTAAGTCTAATGCAACCCGTTAACTCATGACTGTACTAGCTAAACTTATTTTCCACAGCAATGAATCACTATATTACAGGATTCCTCTTCTAGAAAACTGTAAGGAAGAGGAAGGAAATGCACTCATACTTTTAGTGCTCTCTTTTTTTCATAACACTGTTATGCCCCCTAGAAAATATATCACTCTGGCCCACTTATTTCACATGCCTTAGGTTCCCCAGCCCAGCTCAGCAGTCCAAAGAATTCACTCTCTCCACTAAACCCCAACTTCCCTGTCACAGACCAGTCAAAAGTGTGATCTTGGCCACTTAGCCTTTATACTACTTGCTATACAACCATAATGTACATCCAAGTTAAAAATATAAATGCTAACATTTAAAACATTTTTAAAAAGCATCTGTGTGAAATGTTAAAACTTCTATCTGCCTCATGCTTAAAACAGTAGTTTAACAATAAATCAAATGTGAATGAATAATTATTAAATGGTAGGGAACAAACTACTGGTGTGATCCATTAACTGATGCACTGCATCCCCTAAACATCTGGGCAGGAAACAAGTCGCCAGCCAGGAATGCTACACACAGTTTCTTCACAATTAACTATTCTCAGCACTGAAGAAAAAGCTGAAAATAAATTGCTATCAAAATATTTCCCTTTCATAACAAATATTCTTCTCCTGGTCAGTCGTTTGGTTACAAGTAAATAACCTGCACACGGATGTCCCCCCTCACCAGGCTGGATAAGGACAAGGTTACAGTTAGCTGCTTATCAAATGCCAGGATCAGTCAAGTCACTCAAGCAGTTACCACAAGTACCAGTATAACTCCAACATAGTCCATGTGGGTGTACATGACCTGAGACATAATACCTCACTGAACTATATGCATACAGATATGCCTGAGCTCTTAGATTGTGTGTCTCAGGCAGGTATGAGCCTATCTTTGAGCTGCATTTTGCCATCACCGAAGAGGATGCCACAATACCAACAAAAAATGATTGATTTTAATAACTGGCTTAACTTCTGGTGTCAGTGCAAGGGGATCCAATATCTGTCAGCCTGGGAGGACATGGTTGACGGACCACACTGCTTTGCCACAGATGGTCTTGCACCTGTCTCCTCTATGACTCTCTCAAGGTACTCCAAGTCCAATTAAAAATAGGCAAAATCCCCTACCACATCTTCACTAACTACAGGTGCCCCACAATGAACAAGGAAAAGGATTCTGCATACCTAGACTACTGGCATCACTTACCATGTAGCCCAACACCATACTCACTGGCAATTTTAATTATCCTACCATCAACTGGGGAAAATACATGACCACAAATCTGCTTTCTCCGTGGTTCTTGGACCATGCCAGTGCAAATGCCCTGGAACAGCTAGTCAGCACACCAAAGAGGGGCTCAAATATTCTATACATAATGCTCACAAACATGGGGGAGCATGTATTATATAGGTATTATAGACAAACTCAATCAATTGGGAATAAACCCTTATTTCACTGATGGGTAGCCAAATGGCTCACCAACAGGACACATACTGTCAAAGTGGGTGAATTCACATCTAGCAAAAGTGTCGTACCACAGGGTTCCGTGATGGGCCTTTTACTGTTCAGAATTTATTTCTCAGAAGTCTAGGCAAACATGGATGGCCTGTATCTGACCAAGTTCACCGATGACTGCAAATTGGGTGCAATCACGGAGTCCCCCAGTGGTACTACAAAAAGGATTAACACAGACTAATGATTGGTGCCAAAGTCACGGACTGAAGCTAAATGCAAAAAAATGTGTAATTATTCCCTTTGGGAAAGCCAACATCCCTGCTATTTACAATACAGACAGCACCCCCCCCCACACACACACACACACACAGGATGAACTGTAGCAGAGGACCCTATCTTTCTCATGCATGAATTCCACTTGCCTTTATGTTGTGTATGCTGCAATCCAATCAGTATTTTCCCTAGAGTACAAAATGAAGCACCATTCCTGTGTTGCCTAATTTCCTTACCAACCTTTTATATGGAACTAAATCAAATAGCTTATTAATGTCTTAGTATCTTAGTAGGCAATATCCACAAACTTCTGCCTGGTCTTCTGTCTTGGTCACAAAGAACTTTGTAGCACTGCTTGACATGGACATCTCCAATAATTTCTGCTGTCCTGGGCTACCTGGTATCCCAATGAGCTCAAAATATGACACCCTTTTCCACCAGATGTGAATTAATGCATTTTTTTTTACTAAATTAAGATTGGCATGTTGGTGCTTTATTGTTTATGTTTAGCTGTCACCTCTACATGTTAAATATTTCCTTATTTAATGTTCATTTGCCCTTCCCCTTTCACTGTGATTTGTTCAGAAGGGTAGTTTAGTGGTGTGACTTGTTTCTCCCTCAGCCCTAAGAATTCTAAATAAATGTTGTCATATCTTATTATATTCCCAGCTTTAATGTGGTAATTTTTTCAGGACACGTTCTCTTATGAAAGCACTGGAATTCTGCATGCATGGTGTAAAAGGGATGAATCAACAACACCCATCCATATCAGTTGCTTCACTTTCTCTCTTTCTCATTTTCCCTGCATTTGTTTTTTTTTTTGTAGTGAATATGCATTTATGTTTACTTAACTGAAGGCACACACAATACTTATGTGCACAGTCAGAATTCAAATTAACTGCATTTCATTTTTCATTCTGTGCAAGAGAAGCTGCCTTGTATTAATTCTCTAACAACATCTTTATATCTGACATTTTATTAGTAGGTGTACTTTTTTAAGAAGAAAGGATGTGAGTCATAACTGACGTCTAGAGACTTTAGCACCAGCCGACATATTCCTGGAAGAGTCGTGCATTGCTGTTCATGGCAATCATTGCTTAAGTTATTTTAAATCATCAGAGACAATGACATAGCACAGTTGAACACAGTATCTTGAATGAAGCTAAATAAACTAATCATCAGGTTTCAGTGGGAATACCAAAGTACCTAAAACGAAAGCATCACTGATTGGATGCCAACAGCAGCCACTCATACATACATCACGCAAGGGGGGGGATGGGGGGGTGGAAGAACAATGTAGGGAGGGGGCGTTCTATTGTTGTGCACTCGTGTCGTCAGACGTGGGGGGGAGGGTGCAATGCTACTATGTAGAAACGGGCATTGGGCGCAATGTTAAAAAGTGAAGAATGTTTCACTTTTTAACTTTATTTTTTTTTTTTTTTTGCGATTTTGCGCCCCTTATGAGGCCAGCCTGTATGGCGTCCTAGGCGGTTGCCTAGTTCGCCTATGCCTAAGGCCGGCCATGCCATCTGTGTTTGTGCTGTAACAGTAGTTCACAATTGCCCCCCCAAAAGAACAGTCCATCATTGTTTGTGCAATAACAGTAACTCAGCTTTTCTCCCACTCAAAACAACAGTCCATTCTTGTTTGTGCTATAACAGTAACTCACCTTTGCTCACGCAAAATAATAGTCCATCTTTGTTTGCACCATAACAATAACTCACCGTTGCTCCCACCACCCAAAACAACAGGCAAATTACCCATTTTGCTAACAAACCATCTCTGAAATGCTAAAAGTGCTATCAAAGGACCTGTCCCTGAAGCATTTGTACATATTTATCACACAGCATTCCATTTTTATGTATTGACAATCAGGTGTACCTCTGAAATGGCTTGACAAACATGCCCATGCCAACAGCACACTTCTAACTAATGCATACAGATAAAACTGTAAAAAACCTTTGCTTCAGATTTTTCTTAAATAAATTGCAGCATATGCAGTATGTAAGTAAAAAAATGGAAGCATACCTCCTGAAGGTCAGTACTCCTCTGTACAGATATATCCTATAGAAAAAGGGTTTCTGCAGTCTTCCAAACATATACAACTTGCCTCACCATCAGTTTGCCTAGCTACACAGTTGCCTTTTTATATAGTGTAGACTCAGGGCTATTAGCATTGTGAATATGAAAATGAGGTGTGAACACATTAGAATTGCTGAATCCCAAAAACTTGGATCCATGTAGGAGATGTAAACATACTGCAGGCACTGCCTCAGTGTTTGTTTTTAATGGATTGCACATGTGAATGATTAATGGATGGGAGAAGGAAAACACAACAGCACTGCAGGCTGCCTTACTTCCACTGGGTATGCCGGGTTAGATCTACAAAGTGTTAGATGTAAGGTTGGAAATGTAAGTAAGTAGCACACAAGTGAAAGATTTGTGTTCCTTAACATCCAACCTGCCCTTCATTTGTTGGCAACCACATATGATATTATTTCTAATTAATATCCCCACATGTTTTAAGGCCAATAATACAGAATGGCTTACACACTGCATGTCTCAGACAACTCCTCAGATAAATGAAGAATGGCCAACAAACACAGAAATGCAAGGCAGAGCTGTATGTGTGCAAGCAATAATCATGACAGGTTGTGTGATCACTGGGTGCACTACATCCAAACCTAATACATATACAAATAACACGTCTATGGTTTAATATCAGTGTAGATGCTGTTGCAGCTGGTAGTGTGTATACTGATTTAAGTTCTTTGTTGCAAAACTGTTTGTGTGGCAAAGAGGAATAAGGCACCCGTTCTGTGTTCTGAAAGTGGATTGCGGTGAGAGTTCTAATCCAGACCTATGTAGAAATATCTTATGTGTGCTATCATTTTCTAGTGTGTATGTCATAGATTGCTTTTCTTCATTTCAAGTACTTCACCCTTTTTTATTTTTTTTGGGGGAGCAATGTCTGCATGATGCACTACTTAGAGCAAACTGGACAACAGGCCAGACAAGACCCAGACAGAAACCAGATGTAGCCAATTAATACTATTAGGCATTGTGCAAACCCACTAAGCAGTGGTTAATAGCGAAACCATAATGATTAGTAAAAGAGGGAGCACCATGTAACTATTCCTGTGACAGCAGGTATAAGTCTAGGGCTAAACTACAAAGAGTTCCAGGTTCTAGTACAGGGTGTGCAACCTTTGTATTACTGTTGTGACATTGCACTTTATAGCAATGAACTGCAACATAGGCAAGTATTTTCTCAGCCTTCTTGTAGCAACAGTTATAAGTGTAGGACTGCTATAAACATGGTCCTGGGTTTGAATACAGCATACTCCATGCACTTTTACTGCTGTTCCACTTCCCATTATAGTCACTCTCTCTTCTAAATTTGACATGGTGTAGCTGATATTAATTATATGTATGAGGGCTGAAGAACTAGTATTGTGTCAGTTATGTATTCATTTATCTATGTATGATCACATTTATTCTCAAATGTATGACTGTGGGTACATTGTGCACTATATTCCTGTAAGTATATTTCTGCTATCTGGACTTCCATGGCCTTTACATTTGTCTAACACACATATACAACTGCCTGTGCATCCAATAACCTTGAATTTCCTTTGCTTGATACTGTTGTGCTCTGCTTACCATCATGCAAACACAGTGCTCAGCTGTGTGCACTGCTGAGCACCATGTTTGCATGATGGTAAGAGGAGTGCAACATTTTCAAACAGTGTGCCTGCACTCACAGTAAACAAAGTGACTGGAATTGTCAGGAAAGCATCAGTCTTCATTGCCCTAGATCTGTGGTAGACATGGCAGACATTTGTGCGGAAGGTCTCAGGTTTAGGGCACAGATATAGGGTGTCCAAAGTGAAGAACCACAGTCCCAGGCATTTGCAGGGGGACTATTCCAGCTCTCAGTATAAGTCTGAAGCTTGGGATAGCTTAACCTGGGCTGTAACCATGCTGTCAGTATCCCCTGCACTGGGGAACAATGTAGACATCACTGCAATGACCGCCGAAGGAGAAAGAGGGGATACTCTTGACTGTTGGATCAAGGAGTTTAGGACTGCAGACATCCCACATCTGTGTAAGCATCAACTGCAGAGAGTACTTGCAAGACCTAAAAGCTGAATGTAGGCAAGACTGGCATGCATAATGGTATTCTGTTCTGTTCTGTTTTTTCCACAGCTGCCAGGGACTGTGAGTTCAATGTATGAACCCACACAGCTAGATTGGCGAGGATGAGAGAAACATGTGCTATATATGCAGCAAAATAGTAGTGTTATTCTAGCATTAAAAGTTAAAGCATTTAGCATGCATACCTTAACTGTAAAAGCATGTATGTAGGCATTAGTCTATAGCATAAACCAAGAGTACAGTACTAGAATTTAGTCAGAGGTTTTGGGTTCAATGACCACATTTCCCAACTATACAATACTGTTAATTATGTGTTATCAAATTGTGTCCATGCCATCCATGTGTACCACATCACTAAATGTTCCACAGCACAGCAAGGTGGGCCTGTCCCACAGGATCGGCCTGCCCCCCTTCCACCAGCTCCAGCACCATTGCCCAGCACATCTGGGTGCAAACCTGACAGCACCTCTTCTGCTATCCCTGCACTACCTGCCCCCTTAAGGTAGTCCTGCCCTGGAGGTTGGTCCAGTGGTACCCTCCAGGAGCAGTAGTGGAGGTGGTAATTTTATCACCCTCACTGAATTGCCAGGGATGGTATGCAGGGTTGTGCACTGCACTGTTGGTGCACACATGCTGGCTGGAGAGGCTGCTCTAAATCATTTTATGTAATACAAGCAGGAGGAGATGCAGAAGACAGGCACTCCCGCCAGCAGTGGAGTTAGGTGACAGTGATGACAGTCCAGTGGGTGAGGACTCGAGTCTCACTGTCATCCAGCTTGATGATCATAGGTTTGTGAAGTCCCCATCCTCACCCCAATCATGGCTTCCCCCAACCTTTTGTGTCCATCACCATCATTGTTTTTTGTCTTGTTTGTCTTGTCTGTCTGCACTTGCTTCCTCACCTACCCAACTTACCTCACCCAGACATTCCTATATCCCTTCACTAATATTCCTCTCTCTCAAAAAAAAAAAAGGGGGGCACCTGTCCCACAAAAAAATACATCCCATAAGTAGCTCTCCATTTCGCACATGTGCATGTTGACACACTTGATTTGGTCCAATTGGCTATACAACATGACTGTGTTGTGGCCACCCCTCTCTCTGGAGGTGACAGGACAAGTTCATCTAATACTCTGCAAATATTATCAATTTTTACTGTTGAAGAAATGGATATCTATAATTCTTTCCTTCCTCTGTCCTGCATGTTCCTGTATCACTTTCCCTTTGTTCTTCCCCCTGCTTTCTCCCCATTTTACCAGTGTCCTATCTTTCCCATTTATTTTCTTTAATGCATTATTGTACGATGGTATGCATCATGCACCACAGCTCAGCAACAGTAATGTGAAAGTAGTTAAAAGTATTACATACAGCATCAGCTGTATTCAAACCCAGTACTATCTGGCCCCAAAAAGGGATGCAGCACTGCATTAACCCATGCTGCCACAAAGTCAGTTAAGTAGCAGGTGTGTTCCAGAGATTCAGTACTAATTGTCAGACTTTGGTCTTCCCCCGATTACTCCCCATTTCACCACTTTCCTATCTACCCCATTTTAACACCTTTAATCTGTTAAAAAATAGAATCACACACAACACACATATGTAGCAGAAAAAGCAATGGATCCCTTCACTTTTGGGCTACATGTTTGTAAGAAGGTGTGCATCACACATCAATGTGCAGTAACAGTGAGCAGTGACAAAATTCAGCAACACATCTCAGAAAAACAATTCATGTTACTGCATTATCACTTTGTATTGAAAATTATTTTAAAGCACTCAATACACCTGTATTCAAACCCAGTACCATCTGGACAAAAAAAGGAATGCAATAATGAATTAATATATGCTACCACAGAATCAGGTAAACAGGAGGTGCATTTCATAGACTCAGTACTAACTGTCATACTTTAGCAATGTGGCTCGAATTTGCGCGCTGCTTACCTGTGTGCAAACATGTATATCTCACATGCGTATGCACTTTGCTAACCATTGCACAAACCTGCTGCTCACCTCGCTATGGAAATGTTTACATTATGCTGTTTTACTGCTGTATACTGTCCATTTCCTGTGTATGACATGAAATCACATGTGTAAACATTACAAATTGAAGGCCTTAACAATATTATACATATTTACAATGCAGCCATGTGTTGCTACTCCCTAAGCACTGCAACCCTGGTGTTTCGGTTCTTTTTCCACACATATATCAACCACAGCACAAAATGTAATATCAAATGTTGTGTGCTATGCAATGCACATCACTCTGGTAACATGCAGAACTACAACTATTGCCCCATATAGGTTCATAGGTTCATAGTTTAGTAGGGAAGGAATCAGTAAGGACTAAATCCACAGGGACATAGGTGACCTTCAACACACTTGTCCCTACCCATTTTGTTTTTGTCAAGAGTACTTGCTTACCGAACCTTGTAGATTTCCTGGATACCGACCCCACATACCTTGATGACGGATAAGAGGACATACTGCCTATGTTGATTTATCCAAGGCCTTTGACACTATCCCCCCATTCATGTGCCACAAATTAAGATCTCCCATGTGGGAATTAAGCCATACAGTAGTACAGGGATAGGCAACTGGCCACTGACATAACACACACTCTCAAAGTTGTGGACTGCACTTCCACCAGTAGCCGTTTACCATTAGAATACCACAAGGATCTGTGCTGGATCCTGAACTGTTTGTAAACTACTTCCCTGAAGCACAGGCAATGGTAGGTGGTCTGTGGTTTACTAAGTTAACAGATGACTGGTAACTAGATGCACTAATACAAAGCTCCCCAGTGGTGGTAACATATTATGGAAGGAGCTGCCACACACAAGTGATTGGTGCCAAACTCATGGACCAAGCCTTAAAGCATACAATGGTTCATTGTTCCTTTTGACAATGAAGTTCCCCTGCTAATTATGATATACATACCACCCCTGTAATCTGAAGCACAATGTTGCAAGACCTGGGAACATATGTTCATAGCAATCTATATTTTCATTACTATGTCTCCACAGTGGTAACACACATATTCTGCATTGCGCACGTCATACATATGGACATCACATCCAAGACCAGGGTGGTCATACCTCTGCTGTACTCTACCCTTATCAGACCACTAACTAAGTACAATGCTCCCTTCTGTCTGTACCTCACCAAACACCTGCAGCAATTGGAGAAACACATTGTTGTGCCTGGGAGATTCCAGGGCCTCCAAATATGACATGCATTGAAAGACTGAAAGACCCCAGTGTACTCAGTATCATGCAGGTGGCTGAGAGGTGACCTATGACTGCCCTACAGAGCAGTCTCAGATCCTACCCTACTGAAAATGCTGCACATCTGCAAATCAATGGAGAGACAGATATTTCCCCCAACAGCTCACACCCCTCTGTAATAGGCACCCACTGCATGTGAATCAGTGATCCTCTATGATCCTTTTCAAGTGCAACCGTGTCTACTGGTTGGGTGATTGTAAAGTCACCTCTGGGGTTGAACCTATTGTCCCTCATTGACAGGGCCAGCTGATGCTGCAAACAAAATTGCTCTCCTAACAACAACCATCCAACTATGCTCAATAAGAGTACTTGTGTTTTTACATAGCTAGGTTTCTAAACACTGTAGGGTCATTAGGCTAGTAGATTCCTGTGTACATATGATGCTATGAACCTGTGCAGGTCTCCAAATATTTTCTCTCCCACATGGCCTGCTGATGTCATCTAATATAAGTTCACCTGCAGTCACGCATAAGTCAGACATGTAACATGGCATCTGTATAATGTACTGCATTCTGTAGTCTGTGTACTTAGCTAGGTAGGGGTTATGTTCTCACTGCAGTCAACTGGGCATGGGTGTGGGTGTGTGTGTGTCTGTGTCTAGCCAGAACAGCAGAAGTGTATATCCTATATTTACTGCTCCAACCCTGTGGATTGACAGTATTTTGATACTTGCATATGCAAAAAAAATAAATTTAGTGCATAGAATGAACTAGATATAGGGTAAGGGAAATACTAGTATATCATTTGAAATAGAAAACGATTAAAATAGAAAAATATATAAAGTTTTAAACTCACTACACCAAACTGAGCTCAGGAGAATGCAACCCAACTGAATCATAGAGTGGCAAATGAGATCTGAAGTAATTCAGGGGTCAGGGGCATTATGGTAAATGGAGGAGCTCAAGAGTCAGATCCTAAAATCTAGAGTAATGTGGCTGAGTCAGATCCAAGGATCAGAACTGATCCCATTCATTGAGGAGTGAATTAAAATGACATCAGATATGCTGTTAAACAAAACCTTCCAGATATTTATCACTTTCTTCCTTGCTAGATTCCATCCTTCCACTGGAATGTCATCTATTCCTTAAGACTTTCCTGCAGACTGTTTATATATCACCATTTTATTTTACCTTCTCCAGTCTTAACTGTAAGTTGTTGAGGCTCATCCACCTTTAACCTTAGCATAGCTAAGTCTGCCATAAATATTTTCATTTCTGATTTTTCTTGATTTCCACATTCCTCTATTTTATACAAATTTTCATAAAACTTCTGAAATATCTCTAACAACTCTACGGGATCTCTAATTATTGTTTTTTTCTTTTAGGCTCCCTAAGTTTAGAAACAACCCTTTTTATTTTATGTTGCTCAAGTCATTGTGCTAAAAGTTTGTGTTCTGGAGTTATTATAAAAACAGTTGCTTAACAGCAATCTTTCTAAACTCAAGTATGTTATCCGGATACTTCCTTATTTTCTCTTTAGCAGTCTGCATTTGCACCTCTTCTTTTTCTGTGAGATCCTCTTATTCTGCAATACTTTAATCTTTTATTAGCCTCTCTAAAAAATTCTTATTACTTCTTAACTATATCTCTTTTACTTTGATTTTTACCCTATTTTAAAGCTCTACCTTTGTTTTATCCCACTCACTAACTATAACTTCTGAAGGAATTTCTATCTTCCCTAATAACGCTCAAATAATTTTCACTACCCATTCCTTAAACTCCTCTCTTTTTAACAGGTAAATGAGGAAGTGTCAGTGTCTCATTTGTACTTCATTACTCAGCAGTCTAACTCAGTTATTGTATCTTGGAGAATAATATGTAAGCTCTCTCTGAGTTTCTACTACTGAATTCACGTCTTTCATACTAAATATTTTCATAAAATTCTTCTTTCATTATATTTCCCTTCTAGATCACCAAGATATAGCCTCATTGTTGCAAATCAAGTTCTAGTCCCCACCTGTAAGCAATATTCCCTGCTGAAAGCTGATTATTACTCCCAAAATGTTCTTATTTTTCATAATAGCAGTTTTAGATGGAATATGAACACATGTTAGCATAATCCTCCTCCCTTATCAGTATCCTCTTACTACCACAAATCTACCATTACTATATTTTTCTTCTATCACTATTGGAGATCCTCTCACAATTAATACAAGTACTCCCCTTTTCCTCTGTCTCTGATACTCTGCTGAATATCTAACTTCTCCTGTACTGTTGTTATTTGCACTCTGCATTTCTTAAACTAATTCAATATTCTTTTCTTTTTGTCTATGCCTGTGAGGCTATTTACCTTTCAAAATAATATATTATGGTAAAAGGTTATTATGCTCACCTATTATATATGACAGCTTTTTTAAAATGTCTATTTCCAGCTTTTGTGTTACATGCACCCACTAATGTTTGGTAGGTTGATCTTTTATATAGTTGTCTTATATCATCTTCATGTAAACATAGGACACATTTTTCAATACTCTATTTTAATGAAAACCCTCAAACAAAAAAAAATACCCACAGAACAGCTCTATAATCTATTAACACAAACACACAATACTATGTGCATCTTCAAATAATGAAGTTTTATCATCCTGATAGGAACAAGTAAACAATGCCCAGACCTCTCAGTTTATTGCCTTCACCTTTAGTCAGCTTGTTTCCATGGAAACACAGGATAAAAATATAGCACTGCCCTTACCTCCATATTTTTCAACTGGCACTGAACATTTATTTTCTTAAAGAAAGCAATAATACATTGTGGTCTGTCATTTTTTAAATCCCACTTGCATTCACAAAAAAAATGTCATTAGGTTAAGCCAAAGGCATTAACTGAGACATTCCCCTGTGCAAAAGTAAAATTTTGCATGTTTGTTCTACGTATATTATAATCAGTGCACTTTTATACTCCATCCCTCCCAACAGCCCAAGATTAAAACCTATTTACTTAAATGTGCTGTTGTTCAGCCTTTATTTTCTTTTTACACTGTAATGCCTACATTTCTTAAAACTAAAAACAGAGAAGAAAATAATGCACTTGTTTACTTTGAATCTTTATCACATACAACAATCTCTGAAAATATTTTACTATATGACATGCAATTTATGTCATAAAATATTTTATACAAATGTTAACAAAAATTGTTTTAATTACAGTTACTTTTTCTCCTTCTTCCCCATTTTCCCCTCTAGTGTCCTTCTAAAAATTAATGACATGAATGGGGCATACACTTGTCAGTCCCCAAACAAGTTTAACAATGTCAATAAAAATCCACTCTTTCTCTTTCACTTTTTTTTTGTAAAGCCATATTTAACAAATTAATTTGATGTTTTATAACTTCAGCTTTATTAACTAATTTCAGTGTTGCTGGTAATCTTCCTGTGCATTTCCATCTCCCAACCCCAAAGTCTGGTTCAAGTTTAAGCTACTCCTGTGCTTTTGTCTGTCTCTCAAGCATTTTCCTTTGGAACATTAGAAGACGGTCACTGGCAAAGTTTCTCTCTGAGCCTTACCATCAGAAGAATAACAGGCAGAGTTCCCTTCTGTTTGATGACTCACTTCTTGTTGTACAAACTTTTAACCCCCCCCCCCTTAGCCTGTTCTGCATCAAAGAAAAAATACTTTGATCCTATAGGAAAAATAAACACTCTACTGTCTGCTATTTTTAATACTTTGCTCTTCTGCCACAGTTTTTTTTCAGGATCAACTATTTCTGTCGGTATGATTGTGTCTTTGCTAACACGGTTCTTGGCTGCATTTTCATGGCCAGGTATGGAGAGTACACACAATGTGCCATTTCAATTAACAAATCCTGCTGTGGAATACCAGTTCAGCTACTTATTTGTGCTTTCATAAAATTAATACAGTCTGTTCCTTCCAGTTTCTCTAGCACAGCAGAAAATTTCAGGTTTTCTCTAGATGATCTGTCCTCTAACAATATCATTTTTCAAAACAACTTTTCTTGAGCTCTCTCACACTTTGATGGTATTTTCTTCATTTCAGCCTCTGACTTTTGGAGTTTTATCAGTTCAGATGAATATCTGTTTAAAGCTTCTTCCATTTTTTTCAATACTTTTGTTATTTGAGTTGATATACTCCTTCAATGTTTTATTTATTTTAATCAATTCTGAGCACATTTGACTTATTTTTCCTTTAAATTACTGGAAGCCATCTTCTTCTCAGACAGTGTTTTCTCTTCATCTTTTCTGGTGGATTTTCTTTCATGTTTTCTAAATTTCCTAATTGATGTCATCACACTTTTGACTATTTCTGATATAGTCCATTTTTGATTTGTAAGACAGAAGTACTCAAATTTATACAGTCTCCGAGACAAGACTCTCTCCTATTTATTTATTTTGCTTGTTTATTTTCTTTCTTTTCAACTTGAAGATGACATCTTTGGAAGTATTTAACCAGATTGTCTTGCAGTTTCCTTAGAATGTTTGATGTGTAGTTTGATATGAGGTTCCAAACTCTTAACTGGTTCAAAAAGTTTAATTAGTAAATCCAAACAGCATGGCAGGATGACAACTGCACAGAAATATTCACATGAAGAGTTCAACAGTGTAAACATTCCTGCAAAATGTGTCAGTGTAAAAGTTAAAGGCTATGAACTTTTAATAA
>NC_056727.1:1085856621-1085881621 GCF_019279795.1 Protopterus annectens | reverse complement strand
TGCTTTCCTTACTTAAAATTTGCCATTTGACGAAGAGCAGCTTCGCTAAATAGGTGTTCGATGAATGGCTATTCTCTGAATAGCCATTCAACAAAATAATAGAGACCCCTTTCAAACTCCATTGCCATGTCTGTCAAAGATAGCATTATTATTGTGTAATGTTAGAAGTGTGTTTGTGCATACCATATATAAGGCTTTGCTCTCACATTGTAAGGATGCCTATGGGTTCAATCCTTCCACTCCACAATTGTGTTATCATGAAAAGTAGTTCATGTACACTTGTCTGTCTTAGCAGTATCACTGCAGCATTACATGGGCATATATTCTAGGTCAACATTAGTACCTTTGTGGACATTTTCCACTATAAAATAGAAGTTTGCCTATCACTTGTGAAATATGTAAGTCTGAGCAGTATGATTACTTTGTATTTGTACAGTAGACTCAGATATCAAACTACATCTTACACAGGCCTGCATAAACTAAAAGCACTGCTGGTGATGCCCCGCTAATTTTTTCCACCTGAACTCCCCTTTGTTGATCTGCTTTTTAAACGTGGTGATTTTAAGCTGCCCAGTCCTACTGCAAATTGAGATTAATAAGCTCCTCCCTTTCTACACTACTGTTAATATTTTGAATGATTTATTTTCCTTATCTTGTGCTTATATTGAAAAAGTGCATTTTGCCTCGCATTGTCTATTCTACTGATTAACTTGCTCTGAATTCATTATCTAGCTAGCTGTTGGATAAAGTAGTGTACTTTTACACTCTAGCAAGCACTTATTTTTACATCAGGAGGTCAGTGGATTTTCCATCTAGTGCATTGGGAGGTAGCCTGGTCTGTTTAGGTTTGGGAAACACTTGAGATTTCTGCATGTAGTTTTATTGGCTGGAGGGCTTATTAATCAGCTTATCTTTTTCTTTAGTGCCTTTATAAAGTCTGTACGACTGAGTGGCTCTTGGCTCGTTTATTCAAAGTGAAGTACTTTTATTGAATGATCACACTTTTATAAACTGTTTAAAGTACACTGCTGCAGTTGTATCTTTAAGTTTGTTTGTGGTAGCATTTCACTGTGGACACTTCTTTACTGTACTTTTATATTACAAGGACTGGCATTATTCATCTAGTGGCATTAGGTGTTTCCCTTGTCTATATGATTTGAGAAGCACACAAAAGGGCTCTAAAAAACAGTACTGTCTGCTGCTGCTTTAAATAGTCAGTTGCACTGCATTACATTGTATCTGTTAGTTGTAGGGCTGTTGTAGGTAGTTTGCATGCTCTTGTTACACTTGGGCTCCAAACCAGCTATTCTACATTAGTGTTTTCCAACACCCTTGTGGCAGAAATGTGCTGATCTAACCTGAGTTGAGGATTGCTGGTAGAAGGCTGGTGTGCTTTCCCAACTGGTCATCAGCTTAAAACTTGTTTCTCTTTGCTCATATTTAAGCTTCCCGTTTGCTTAGGCTTTGGTGTAGATACTCAAAACTGCTTGCCATTTGGCAACTTTGCTACTGATTGCTGAGAATCTGCTTTCACGTGGAGCAATCCACTACTGAAAAGACAAAAATTAAGTTTTTTGCACTTCTCTTATATACTGTGACTGTACTGTAGCAGTTTCATAAGCTATTTGCTGTCATTTTTGTACTTTATAGCAAAAATAACTGTACTATCTACTACTGCTTTAAGTAGTTAATTGCACTGTATTACACTGTATTTGTTAGTTGTAGGTAGTTTCTGTGGTCTTGTTACACTAGGACTCCAAACCAGCTATTCTACATTAAGAAGGTGATTTTCTGCACCCTCATAGCAGAACTGTGCTGATCTAACCTGTCTGAGTTGGGGGTTGCTGGTGGAAGGCTCATTGTGTACTTCCCTGATTGGTAGTTAACTTTAAACTTGTTTCTCTTAGCACATATTTAAGTCTTCAGTTTGTGTGGTGCTGCTTTTCACGCAGCAGTACTCAGCAGTGCCCTATATAGACACAAAAGCCTAAAAGCTCAGTTTTTCCCTGAACAGCTGTCAGTGAAACCCTTCCAAGCTTTTCTGCTGCTCTATGAGCAAATCAGTTGCACACTGAGCAGTGTTGCCTTATTGATCAATCTTAGCCAACACAAGTTATAGCTCCCTCTTATAGTCTCAGTATTACCGGCACAGTCTTGTCAAATTAATCAATTCCCTTTCCTAATAAAACATACAGTAAGAGCCTGCTATCATGGATAGGTGATTTCCCATCATCTCTCTGGCCAGCCTGAAAGACATGAGCATCATGAGGCAATGTAGCAATTATCTCAAATGTGCTGACAACCACTTAGTCCTGAAACAAACAAATACTTTCTGTGAGATATGTAGTCACACTATGACATTTTTGGCAAAACTCCCACATAAGGGCAAATCAAATGCCAAATAGGTTGTCAGCACACACACACAAATTTCCCACACTAAATAAGGACATCACACATTAACCCACATATGAGGAGGTACTCACTAGTAACTTACCAAATGATTAGAGGCCACCCAAACAGAAAGCAAGAATTGCAAAAAATAACCACAACATATAACAACACACACCCACAAGTGTCTCAACAAATATGCCCATAAGACATAACAACACAAGACCTAATGTAGGGAGGGTGGCCAAATGGTTAAGGTGTTTGCCTTACAAACACAAGATGCAGGGTTTGAGTCTCGCAAGGGATAATTGGCTAGGCTTAAAATGGCTCGCAAGAGCAGTTAGCTTAGTACTAATCTATGAACCTATATGTGACTTCATTGTGAGAGACACATATATTCCCCTCACTAGGCTGGATAAGGAACAGGTTATGGTTAGCTGCCTGTCAGGTGCCAGGATATGTCAAGTCACTTAAGCACTAACATCACTCAACCACAAATACCGGTATGACTCCATCATAGTCCATGTGGGAGTGAGTGGACTATATGAAGAGATACATGACTGAGCTCTCAGATTATGTGTCACAGGCAGGTATAAGCCTAACCTTAAGCAGCATTCTACCTTCTCCAAGGATGATGCCACAATACAAACAAAATTGGCTTAGTGTCTGGTGTCAGTCCAAGGGATCCAATATTTGTAAGCCTGACATTTGCAACAGATCAGGCTGCTTTGCCAGAGATGGTCTGCAGCTGTCTCCTCTAGGCTTTCAGATACTAGCAATGGTATTAGCCACCCCTATTGTGCCTTTTTCAAGCAGTGTCAAAATAACCAACCTCTCAACAAAACAATATTTATCTAGATAAACTCAAGATACTGCTGCTTAATGTTAGGAGTCGAAACAAGAAACTGCACTCCCTGGGAGCACTCTCACTTGGGAAAATGCTGATGTCTGTGTAGTGCCAAGACATGATTCAACGGCATGAAAAGCACCCTGGTCATGCAGTGCTACAATGCCTTCCATACATTCAAACCACAAAATGAGAGTAAAAGAACCAAAGAAGGAGGTGTATCCATCTTCGTTAAGGATAAGTACCCCTTGAGACTGGTCAAACAGTATGACTCTCTTGTGCTACTCCATTTCCAATTAACTACAGGTAAAGCCCCATACTACATCATAGATAGCTATAGGCTTCACACCATGAAACAAGAAGAGCACATTGCATACCTGGATTTACTGGATTCACTTGCCAAAAAGCCCAACACCTTACTTATGGGTGATTTTAATTATCCTACCATTGACTGGGAAACATACATGACCACAAACATGCTGGCTCAGATGTTTTTGGACTTTGTCAATGCAAATGCCCTGGAACAGCTAGTCAGCGCACCCACAAGAGGCTCAAATGCCCTGTATATAGTACTCACTAACATGGGAGAGCATTGAACCCCACATGTGAACTCTCTCCTGGTAAGATCAGACCATAAATCAGTCTTGTTTGATGCAGTTATAAGACCAGATACCCCATCAAGCTCAAAACCACTTAAGAATTTTTCAAAGACAAATTACCTCCTACTAAGTGACGGTATAAGAAGTTTCAAAGCTCCCTCAAACACAAATAACAGACTCCTATGCAGAGATATACACCTATACCCTGTATAACCACTTAGGCACTTGTACAAAATTGGTTATACCTGACTGGATTAAAACCGGATCTTGCTGAAAAAACAGCCCCTCTCTAACTTAAATAAATTAGAGATCTTGTCAAGTACTCCAAAGCTAATTATGAAGCAAAAAATAGCCTCCCTAGCTAAGGATAATCACAAGGCATTCTTTAACTATGTCCAGAATCTAAAAGTGAATACCTAGCTATGTGCTAAACTGGTTGTGGATGGCACCACCCATACTCAATATGTGTAACAGCCAACCTGCAAGCTGACAGATTTGGAGCAAGTTTCACTCCTCTGTCCCCACCGGTCATCCCCCAAAGTATACCTTCCACCATTCTTCAGCCTACTATCTCAAGAGAGCAGATCATCTCAGCACTCTCCAAGGCCAAAAACATGGCATCAATGGGACCAGACAACATCCTAGGTTGCCTTTTAAACAACTTAAAACCTTACCTAGCAAACCCACCTGGATCCCTGTTTAACCATAGCCTGTGGACTGCCTATGTTCCAGTGGAATGGAGGACAGCAACATTAATCTCTGAAAAAAGGGGGACCATCACTTGAGCCTGGGAATTATAGGCCCATAAGCTTGACTAGCCCCATCTACAAGGCCATGGAAAGAATCATTACGGACCTTATTAACAAGGACATATGTAATCGCCAATCTCTGGACCTAACCCCGTTCAGATTTGTTAAAGGTAGTGTATGCCAAGGTCCTGGGCAAGGGAAAGACAGTGCATACTACCTATCTTGACCTAGCCAATGCATTTGACACAATACTCTACTCAGGTATTATAGAGAAACTCTCCCAACTGAGAATTAACTCTTACATTACCAGATGGATAGCCAAGTGGCTCACCGACAGGACACATACTGTCAAAGTGGGTGACTTCACCACTAGCAAAAGACCAGTCACCAGTGGCATACCACAGGGATCTGTACTGGGCCCCTTACTGTTTAGAATTTATTTCTCAGAAGTCCAGGCAAACTTGGACAGCCTTGGTTGACCAAGTTCGCCGATGATTGCAAATTGGAAGCAATCATTGAGTTCTCCAATGATATTAATATACGGCAGACAGGAATAACACAGATAAATGATTGGGGCCAAAGCCATGGATTAAAATTAAATGCAAAAAAAATGCATTATTATTACTCCCCTTGGTAAAGCTGATATCTCTGCTAATTACATTATAGACAACACCGTCCCAAGTGTAGACCCAGTGGTAAGTGATCCAAGTACTCAGGTTGATAGCAATCTAAACTTTGTCTACCACATATCCACCGTAGTAAGGCAATCCTTCTATGTGGCACATCTTATAAGTAAAGGCATCGCATTTGGATCTAAAGATGTTATAATTCCATTATACTAATCCCTCATCAAATAAGTAATTAAGTACAATGCTCCCTTTTGCATGTAGCTCACCAGATACCTGCAACAATTGGAGAGACCACAGAGGTTTCTCATCAAGAAATTACAAGGTACACAAAACAAGCCTTATGCAAAAGACTGAAAGCCCTGTCACTGTATTCTCTCTCCTACAGATTGTTAAGGGGTGACTTGTGCCTGGCTTACAGGACAGTCTCTGACCCGGCCTTTATGTAAGTGTTACATTTGTAAATCAAACCGCAGGAGGGTAATTCACTCCAGGGATCTTAATTCAGCCTCTGACATGAGCAGGTCATGCTGGAGAGATAGATACGTCTCCCAGAGACCACCACTTCTCTAGAATAAGCTTCCAATTTATGTGAAACAGAGCCACTCCCTGACCCACTTCAAATGCAACCTAGATCAATGTACATATACAAATAGGATTCTGAAATTCATAAGCATTTACTGGTTTGGCATGCATAGTATGTTTAACTACCTTAACTGTCTTAGTATCAACATAGTGAGAACTTCAGTTTTTCATTCCACTTGTATATCTCTCCCTCCAACTTTTTGTTGCTTTCCTTTCTGTTACATACGTTTGTTTTGTTATTTGTTACATACATTTGTTTTGTTATCTGTTACATACATTTGTTTTATCTGTTACATACGTTTGTTTTATTTGTTACATACGTTTGTTTTGTTATTTGTTTCTCCCCATTTCTTTTACTATTGAAAGCAGCAGCACAGCAACCTGCACCCATCCCATTGATAAGGTCTGTTGGCACCTCACAAGTGGAGGCAACAACACCACAACAACCAGCAATGGAACCATTCAGCACATCTGGGTCCATGCCTGCCACTGTTGCCCCCACACTTCTTATCCTACCAGCACCATTGCCCCCACACCTCTTATCCTACTTGCATCAAATGCATCAGGTAGCCCTGCACAGGAAGCTGTTACAGTTTTGCCCATCAATAGCAATGCAGGTGGAGGTCATGTCTTTGTCACCCATCATCAGCTTACAAGACATTGTGGGGAATATAACTGGCAGAAGGTTGAATGCCTGCATTGGCCAAATGGAGAACATGCTCTGGCAACTCATTCATTTGCATCCCTGCCCAATACTGGCTCCACCATCTGAGCCTGGGCCCAGTGATGCCAGTACCCAGGGTGATAAGTAATCCTCACTAAATCACAGCTGACAAATCTGAGCCAGGGCCCAGTGGTGCCAGTACCCAGGGGGACAAGTAATCTTTCACTGGCTCATAGCTGACAAATACTGGAGCTGTGAATACCTAATCTTATCCCCAACCTGTTGCTCCCCTCCTTTTAGTGTCCATGTCCACCAAGGTTGGTCATGCACTCCTGCTTTCACCATTGTCTTCCCTCTGTTTTCAGATGCCTCCTTAACCATTGTGCTTTCCTTCCTCCCTGTTATCCCACAACATACCAGTCATGTATGCCTTCCCCCCTCCCTCACTGTGTTATCCTACACCCTGTAAATCATTTCTGTCTTCCCCTGCCACCTAACCAAGCCCTCTTTCTTCTCTCTTACTTCTCTTGTTTCCTTCCCCACCTTTCCCATCTCTTTCCTCATACCCCAACTCCATCCTACACATTTCTTTTTTTGCTCACATTCTGTTCAATCCTCAGCCTGCTTCCCCTTTCTTTCTCATTCATGTATTCCATTTCCAGCCTTTAATTTGTTCAAAAAAATAGATATGCACACCATACTCATGCCCAAAAAGGGTTTCCAAATCACTTATCTTTTTGTGGTCATACTGTACATGACAGGTCACTAACAGCACCATTAATGCCCATGTACAACCAATGAGAAATGGCACTGCTCACTGCATAGGAACAATCAAGTCCAAACAATGTCATTCACTATGTGTGCATGTTGGTTTTGTTGATATCAGTTGCACAAATTAGATAAGAGCCATTGTGCAGCAGTGTTCCCATACAAAATAGGGTAAACCTTACACTTTTATTAGTCTAATAACGTAACTGTCTCAGTTTATTAATGATATAATTTATGGAGTATCAGTTTACAAAGTGGAGGGATCAAATCCCTCCAAGGTTGTATAGATTTACTGACTTTTCTGTTTCCATTCTGTAAATGTTTAACAATCACCTGCTAAGTGCTTTCCTGAAATCTGCTGTGTGACTGTTTCTATGGCTCACCTTAAAATGCACTCTTTGGAAAAATGGCATTAATGAGGGTAATGTGTTAAAAATGTCCCCTAATACCTGTTCTTTTTATATCTGCTATGAGCTTCCCTGTGACTTCTTTGTTAGTTCACCTTATTAAGGTATATGATACTAAGTTATATGAGCTTCTGAAGGAGAGAAATGCAGCTTACAGGGCTAAGGACAAAGAAGCCCTACGTTTAGCAAAAGGTAATCTGAGGAGGGGTATAAATGAGACTAAGAGGGAGTATGGCAGAAAGGTACAGAGCTACTTTGAAGACATGAAGGATGCAAAGAGACTATGGCAAGGCATACAGGAGATCACTGACTACAAAATCAGGTCAACACAGTGTGAGGTCAGCATGGAATTCCTGGACAGTTTGAACATCTTCTTTGGTAGATTTGAGAAAAGAAATAACAGGTTGGCACTAAAGCTACCCACTAATGAGAAGAATGCAGTACTCAGCCTCAGCACAGAGGAGGTAAGAAGACAGCTAAGGAGAGTGAACCCTGGGAAGGCTGCTGGCCCAGACAACATACTGGGCAAGGTGTTAAAAGGCTGTGCAGATCAACTATGCACAGCGCTCAAGGAAATTTAACACCTCTATTGTCATGGCAAAAGTACCCTCATACTACAGGGAAACTAACATCATACCACTACCTAAGAAAACAACTCCCTCCAGCCCTAATGACTACAGATCACTCGCTCTGACATCCCCTGGTATGAAATGTTTTGAGCAGCTGATCAAAAAGCATCTTTCATCATGCCTACCTCCTGATTTTGACCCTCTGCAGTCTGCGTACAGAGCTAACTGATCCATGGATAATGCCATATCAGTAGCACTACACATCTCACTTGATCATTTAGAGGGCAAAGACAACTATGTGAGAATGATGTTCGTAGACTTCATCTCTGCATTTAATACAGTGGTACCAATGCAGCTGATAGAAAAATTGGCACATTTAGGAATCAGTAAACATTTTTGTAAATGGATCCTGGACTTACTGATGAGAGACCACAGAGGGTATATTCAGGTAAGAACACATCAAAATGCATCACGATTAACACTGGGGGTCCACAGGGATGTGTTATCAGTCCACTGTTATTCATCATCCTGACCCACGACTGCTATGCTAAGCACAAGTCCAACCATATCATCAAGTTTGCTGATGACACCACAGTCATGGGGCTCAGGAGGTGGCATCTCTGATCAGGTGGTATGAGGGGAACAACCTTGATCTGAATGTAAGTAAGACCAAAGAGATTATCATCGACTTCAGGAAAAGGAGAACAAACCACTCAGTGCACAGGATCAATGGTGAGAGTGTGGTGAGGGTTGAGTACAAAATTCCTGGCTGTACACATATCAGAGGATCTCTCATGGTCAGGAAACACCAGCCAACTCGTCAAGAAAGCACACCAATGCCTCCACTTTTTAAAAAGGCTGAAGAAAGCTAAGCTTCATCCTCATATTCTCTCCACCTTAAACAGAGGTGCAATAGAGAGCATCCTCACATGCAACTTCACAGTATGGTTTGGAAGCTGCACAGTTACAGAAAAGAAGGCGCTACAATGAGTGGTGAGGGTTGCAGAGAAGGTAACAGGTTCCAGTCTTCCATCGATACAACATCTTTATTCTGCAAGAAGCATCCGAAAGGCCACCAAAATAATACAGGGCAACATGTATCCTGCACATGGACTGTTTAACTATATGGCATCAGGCAGGAGATATTGCAGCATCCATTGCAGGACTACAAACTTCAGTAACAGTTTCTACCCTACAGTGATTAGACTTCTGAACTCGGGTACTAATCCCAAGGGTCTGGACACATAAGTCAGTTTTTATTTATTTGTGCAATATATACTTACATATATTCCAAGTAAGTGCAGTATTTATTTATTATATCTATACCCAGTATTATTTAACTCACTCAAGTGCAACATTAGACAAATAACGTAAGCATTTCAGTCTGTAGTGTGTTTTGTATTATTTTAAATAGGGTAGTTAACTCAGGGGAGGGTAGTTAATTTAACTCAGGAGAGGGTATTCTTTTCATATTTGTGTATCGGTAACTGTCTCTGCACTTTCTTGCATGTATTGAGGTAGTATTGTATTTGTTAGTTATGTTTATTCCTCTACTTCTATGTGTTGTTTCACTTTCCTTTGTAATCTTAAGAATTGAGCTGATGCACAAAATTTTGTTTAGGCTACACGTGTAGTTCTAAATGACAATAAAGTTTACTTTGACTTTGACTTTTGACTTATTAAGGAAGTGCTGCATAGTGTATTCCTTAAAGGATTTGAGGGTTCAAATTCTCAAAAGGTTGAATAGATGTTTTTTTTTCTATGATATTTGCATTATAGAAACTGATCAAATTCTGATGATATCAGGACAGACAGGTTAATAATTCCTGTTACTTTTTTTGTTTTGCACGTATCTTGACTGATTTTTACGTTTTCTAACTTCGAGTAGCTCAGATTGATATCTGTGTGTATGTCTCATACCCTTTTACATTGTGTTCTGCATCCCTGATTTGGTCATCACATCTCTTTGCAGGTTTCTGCCCATTTCTGTTGGTATCTATGGCCCTACTATCATCTCTCTTCCAGTCTTAGGCATACTTACTTTAATTTTTTTCCAAAAGACATTTTATCTATATAACTCCATCCTTGAGTTAAAACAATAGATCAGCACCTTAGCATTACCATTTGTTGGTGTAGTTTTGCACCAGCTACCATAAGAACTAGTGCTCAATCGGTGTTTACAACAGCTAAAGCTTGTACCTTACTGGGGTCATGACTTGATCTAATACAATTGTCCTGCAGGACTCTACTGTAGCCTCGATGAACAGCTCACACTGGCCTTACTGCATGCATTGCTAATATGCTTCAGGGCTTATCAAACATGCATTGTAAAGAGTGCTAGCTTATTTGTAATCATGGATGAAACAAGTGTGTGTGTGTGTGTGTGTGTGTGTGTGTGTGTGTGTGTGTGTGTGTGTGTGTATATATATATATATATATATATATATATATGTGTGTGTGTGTGTGTGTGTGTGTATATATATATAAATATATATTTATATATGTGTGTGTGTGTGTGTGTATGTATATATATATATATATATATATATATATATATATATATATATATATATATATATATATATATGTATGTATGTATATAAACACACACACACACACAACATATGCATACACACACAAATATAGACAGACACCGATATAGATATATCAACAGGAGAGAGACTAAAGGTTGTCAAAAAAAAAATATTTTGAGAAGAAACACAAATACTGCTTTTAAAAAAGATAAAATAAAAATTATGAGTGAAGGTATGAAACATATTATTCCACAAAGATGACACAGACCTACTGAAACTATTTAATTTGCAGTACATTGTAGACATTGCTGTGAAGTTTTAAGTAAATACAAAGGCATCTATAATCATTCCCATAAAGTACCACCAGAGGGCACCAGCACACAATATATGAGCAATATAAAACTCACTCTCCCCATACCTCTCAACTGTATAGATTTTTGCAGAATGTCCAAATTTCTGTCTCATATATTTGGTCTGTTCCTCATAGAAATTGTGCTTTTTGACAAATCAGGAGATGATCTAAGGATTAAAGTCACTAAATAAATGCATTTGAGTTTCAGACTTCATATCCTTCAGAAAATGCATGTTAACACAAATCCTGTTATTAAAGCAGCTTTTTAATTTTTAAGAAAAATTTTAAAATGTGTCCCTATTTTTTAGGCCTTTGTCTCCCCATTATGTCAGGCTTTTCCAGATTTCTTGCACTAAGAGGTTGAGAGGTCTGGCTCTCTCTATATCATAATTTGTGAAGCCAAAGCTGCTTTATTGCATATACACAACCCGGGATTCACGAATGGCCGGATTCCATGCAGGAACAGTGTAGGAGCTCCTGCACGGAAAATGGCTGCCAAGCGATCCAGGAAAGTGCTGTTTTTATGTGCACGAACAGCCTTAGACTGTTCCTGCACGGAAAGCTGTGCGGGATGCTAATCACCTCATTTGCATCAAAACCGTGCAAAAGAGGTGATATTGCAATCCATGAAGCTGGCTGGACTCCGTGCAGGAACAGTGTCAGAGCAGAAATGTATTCAATTAGTAACTGAATACATTTCTGCAGCTGAGCAAATGGAGGCAGGACAGCTCATGGAAAGCATGTATTACAATCAAACACACATGCCAATGGCCAAATATAAGACCATTGGCATTAATAATAGTTTATTTTTTTGGCCAATCACAACTGTTTAAGCTTAGGGCAGTGGCGCGCAAATGGGATTGTGCTGAAAATATTAAAAGAAAATGAAAAAAGTCAATTTTAAAATAATTCTGCATTTTGCTGTTACAGTCAGTGGCATACAGAATGTAAACAATACTAGGGAGCACTGGTTGTCTAGGGGAAAGGGTGCAGTAACTAAGGACTTACACACTGGAGTAGGCAAATGATGGGAGTTATACTGAATCACATATTTCTTCAAAGTGTCAGCTTGTACCTAACCGTGTAGGTGCAGCAATACAACAGTGCAAGTATAAGAGCTGAATAACTTCATAAGGGTGTGTGTCATGCTTGCTGTGAGCTCATTGGAGCTCTGTGGCCCATATTTGCTCTTAGCTAAGCACAACTAAGGAAGGAGGTGTGTCAGATGTGCCTGAGCACTGTGTACATAGTCTAAACGGATGTGCGCGCCACGCACTGGCATTTAAAAAAAAAGAGGAAATGGCAGCACTGTTTACATTTGAGCACTGGGTATGCGTGGCGCACCTCGGGGCTTAAATAGGGAGGAAGTGGGAAGGGGAAGCAGCACTAGGAAAGCAATCAAGGAGAACTAGCATAGCTGGCAGGTGGAATGTATCAAAATCAGCCAATTACACATGCAGCAGCCTAGCACGCTAATATAAACTATGTAAACACCTTACAGACTGTTTTTCCCCACACACTCTACACCACCAGTGTAGACAGATGGGGGATTTCTAACTGGCAAAACTAACTAAAAATGTTAGAGGCTGCTGCTACTTTACTCCATCAATATGTGCTAAAGACTGAGGCTGGTGAGGAGGAGAATGCTGACAACCGAGCCACAGTGAGGAGGAGGAGAAGAGTGTACCTACCAGGGCCTACATGTGCTGGAGATAGTAGAGCGCTATAGGGTGGACAGGGACATTCTACAGCAAATCATTGAGCTGTGCCGGCCACGCGTTACACACAGAACTAACAGAGGGGAACCCATCCCAATGAATACCAAGTTATGTCTAAGCTTAAGAATACTAGCCACAGGTATCTTCCAAAGACCAACTTGGGATATCATGGGGGGTCTCATAGGCATCAGCATCCAGGGTACTCCACCAGTTCCTGAATGCCATGACACAACATGCCAATGAGCACATATATGTCCTCATTGCCCGTGAGGCGCTGACCACACATATGCATCTCTTCCACCATACAGTAGAAAACCCTGAGGTAGTTGGTGCTATAGACTGCATGCACATCTACATCAAAGCACCACCCGGTGAACGGGGCAGGGTCTACATAAACCGCAAGGGCTTTCCCTCCATCAACTGCCAGGTCATGTGCAATGCCCAGGGCATTATCATGAATGTGTGTGTGCTGGCAACCGTGGAAGCTATCACGACTCCCACATCTGGCATTGCTCACAGCTGTATCAAGCATTTGCCAGGGGAACATACCATATGGCCATCTAGTGGGGGATACTGGCTATGCTCTGGAGCCGTGGCTGATGACACCCATCAGAAATGCACACACACCTGAACAAGAACACCATAATGAGGCACACGCACAAACCAGGATCGTTGTAGAGCATGTGTTTGGGATGCTCAAATCACGGTTCCACTGCCCTGACATATCCAGTAGAGCCTTGCAGTACTCTCTATCTGCATGTACACAAATGTTCATAGTATGTGCCATGCTACATAATATGATCCTGTGGAAACAGCTGCAGCAGGAATAGCACAGGACAGGGCCACACAACCCCCCACCATTGCCAAGGCAGGCACAGAGGGACTCAGAGGAGGAACATCCTGAGCCTGCCCCTGTAGGCAGAAGGAGGCATGCACAGTATGCCCAGGCCTTGGCAAAGAGGCAACACGTAGCACACACACTGACACTGTAGGGACTCAGGGACTGATACCTCTCTGTGACTCGCACATACAGTAAAAGGGATGCCAAACATGACACTACCTGAGCTTTAACATGTACAGGGAGTGTACCATGTGCATCCAACATAGTCAGCCCTCCAGCACTGTCTTCAATACTGGCACAGCAACAAGGTAAGTCACTCTTCCTATCAATTACTGAATGGAACAGTATGTTCTCATACTTGTATGTATGATATGGATGCAAGCATGCAAGGGAATTGGGTGGCTGAATGGGATAGCAGCAGACAGCTATATGGGACAGCAGGAAATCCATAATAAATACCAGTGTCACCATACTAGACAGCACTACACAAGGTGACAACCCCCACTGCAGTACATGTGATGGCCCAAAGAACTGTGGGTGTCAATAGGTCACACACACGGATGCCAATGTGGGTCACATATCCACCACCAGCCTCACCCAGCAGGACATGTGTAGGTGACCATGAAGAAAGGCTGGGCTAAGGCCACCAAATTATGGCAATGGTGAACAGCCCCCCATCAGACCTACTCAGACATACTACAATAGGTCTGGCAGCTGCATTCTAGTTCTGAAGGGTAAGAAGTCTGAAATTGAAATATATGCCATTAAGATTTAACATGTGTACTCTACTGATATGCCTCCTGTCTGCATGATAGGTCACAATACAATATGAAATGGAAGCCAACAGAGTAACCAAAATACTAGTACAGTCATTTCAAATGTTAAAGCCTGCAGGTGTGCACCCCCCCCCCACAATCCCATGTAGAAATGCAGTAACAGATGGCCTGCAGCACTCTCAAATGGCCTACTGTCCTCTGGCAAAGGCCCATGCCTCACTCATAGTGCCAATGTATGGAATGTCAGGGGGTCCCAACTAATAATCTAACCGTAAACAGAAAACAAATGCAAGACTATGTTGACAAATGCCAGTAGCATGCCTCCCCATGTCCTACTGCAAGGACTGTGGATCAGGCCATAAATACTACTGGGATAAAGGCCCAACTATAGGGATACCTCTGAGATATTGCTTACATAATGTTAGGTGGAGGGAGAATAACGGGGGGGGGGTGGTATAAAAGCATGGATGTCATGGAATGTGTGAAGTCTGAAACTCTAATGTTTGCCCATGCTACTCTCAACTGCAAACCCATAAAAGAATAGCCACAAAATCGCTTGTAAACCACAATGTGAAGGTAAACTGATGAGATATATGAGTCCTGCCTCTGGATAACCTGGCTGTATCTGTACAGCTGAGAGGTATGGCCCCAGCAGGATATGGCCATTCTGTGAAGTTGAGAAAAGCACAAGGAGGGGAACCCCAGCCAGCATACTAACAAGGTGCTGCACCATTTACACAGAACCAGCAGTCTATTGTCTGTAGCAACCCCTCCACAATGGTAGGTGTGTGCCAGAATGTGTAGTCTATATGCCTCAGAAAAAATGGTCTCAGCTTCATTCATCTTATATTTCCTGGTAAATAACTGTGAGCAAAGAGTGATAACTGTCAGTAGTTGATGACATGACACATCATGTTGTAAAACAGTACATATGTCAGAATATCTATGCTACAACCAAACATGTCACACAAACAGCACAGACAACAATAGTTATAGTATCCCCTGTATGTTAAGCCCATTGTGTCTCCATACTGGCAACCTATCTACAGATATCCTCCAGAAACAGTTTGGTAAGTGCAGCTGTAGCACACAAAACCCTGAACTGGAGTCCAACCCTCCCTGGAATGGATGCACACTCAGTATAGAAGGTCATAGTGGGCATGCTCCTACACTTAAAGAAATGAAGCCCATGTCTCACAAAACAGTGGACTACATACATCGGTTATTTGCAGCTGTCTGTGCACACACACCAAATTGTACACTATTGATACTACACACACACACACACACACACACACACACACACACACACACACACACACACACACACATTGGATAGGAATACACACACATAACTAAGGCCAGCGTAATATAATATGTCAAACATACACACAGAGAGACGTGGGGAACAGAAAGACAGATACCGACAGAGAGAATCCCATTATGAGGCCTGTCTCACCCAGTACGCATCCCATTGGCCTATATCACATGATGTGCTGATGTCATTCACTGTAGAAATACCTTTGGTTAGCCCTCAGCCCTATAGTGTCAGTGGTGCTTGTGATGACTGTGTAACACTGCAGTACAAATAGGTATCCATGTAGCAGTTGCAATCTTAGTCCTGTCAAATGTAAAGTTTTGTGTGTGTGTGTGTGTGTGTGTGTGTGTGTGTGTGTGTGTGTGTGTGTGTGTGTGTGTGTGTGTGTGTGTGTGTGTTTCTAGATGAATGTGGTTGAGGCCATTCGCACTCACTAAATCTCCTGTACCTGTCCTGTAGCACTGCTGCTGATGTCACTCACCTTCAAATATACCTTTGGGCAACATATAAGCTCTGTGGTGCTTGTGATAACTGTGTAATACTACAGTGTAGCAAACTAGTTAGATAGAAGTTCAAATCCTAATCTTAGCAACTGTGTAAATGTGAGTGTTTGTGTGAGAGAGTGTATGTATCCTTGTAGAGACCTGATTTTGTGGTCAATCACACTTACAGCACTTCCCTTACCCCTCCTTTAGCACTGCTGCTGATGTGACTCACCTTTAAAGATACCTTTGGACAGCTCTCCAACATATAACCTCTGTGGTGTTTGTGATAACTGCGTAATACCATAGTATAGCAAACTAGTTAGATAGGTGTCCCAATCCTGGTCTAGGTAACTGTGTAAATGTGAGTGTCTGTGTGAGAGTGTATATATCCTTGTAGAGACCTGATTTTGTGGTCATTCACACTTACACTTCCCTTACCCCTCCTTTAGCACTGCTGCTGTCACTCACCTTCAAAGATACCTTTGCACAGCTCTTCAACATATAAGCTCCATGGCGTGTGCAATAAATGTGGAATAATGTAATAGTAATAACTTCACAGGTATGGGTTTGAATCTCATCCCTGCAAGTGTTTGTATGTGTACATATGTATGTCTGTACCTCATAGATTTTGGCCCCATTTACACCCAGTACACATGACATTAGTAGTCCTGCAGATATCATCCACCTTAGAAATACCTGTTGGCAACCCTATAGTTACTATGTAAGGTCAGGGGTGCATGTGATAAATGCATAACATAATGGTCCTAAAAAAATAGTTAGATAGAGGTTTGAACCTCATCCCTGGCAAATATAAATGTGTGTGTAGAATAAAATATTTTTTGAATCTCTCACCCACTACATCACCCAATGCCAGTATTTACAAGGGTTGATGATGTTCCTCACCTTAGAAGTACATTGGGAAAACATACATTCTATAAGCTCTGTGGTGCATGCAATAAATGTGGTACACTATAGTAGCAATAACTACATAGGCATGGGTTTGAATCTCATCCCTGGTAAGTGTTTGTGTGTGTACATACGTATGTCAGTACCTCAAAGATTTTGGCCCCATTTACACGCAGTACACATTTTACTGTCTGACTTTAGCAGTCCTGCAGATATCATCCACCTTAGAAGTACCTGTTGGCAACCCTAAACCATGTAAGGTCAGTGGTGCATGTGGTAAATGTCCTAGCATAATGGTCTGAAAAGATAGATACGGGTTTGAACCTCAACACTGACATATGTAAATGTGTGTGTAGGGTAAAATATTTTTTGGAATCTCTCACCCACTACATCACCCAATGCCAGTATTTTCAAGGGTTGGTTATGTTCCTCACCTTAGCAGTATCTTGGGACAACATCCATCGTATAAGCTCAGTGGCACGTGTGATAAATGTGGTACACTGTAGTAGCAATACATAGCTAGGCAGAGGTTGGAAACTCAGCATTGGCAAGTGTGCGTGTGTTTGTCGCCAGTATCCTGTGTGGGGGTCGGTGTAATTGTGTAATAGCAGGATCCATTGGGGGGTGGGTTTTGCTAAATTATAAATAAATAAATTATATTATTATGTTACAATGTCCACATTACAAGGCCAACAGTTGTCAAACACCATAGAGGTTGGTGTAGACAATCCACAGTCCTAAATGTGACAGTATGGATTCATGAACAATATAGGCAACCCTTCTATTACTCAGAGACCACTCTCCACCCACATATTATACACAAACACACTTGGCTAGGCAACAACCAGTACATTGGTAGTTCCCCTGCATATTGCCTCACAGATAGTGCCCACGGTGTGATTGCAGTGAACTACATGCCTGTTGACCACAACAGTGCCACTGACATCAGAAAGTACTTTGATGTGTTACATCTCCTGACTATGTTATCCAGCAAGTAAAAGGACATGGCACCCTGTTCCATCCCCTCAGTGGTTCAATCAATGTGTACAGTGGCCCTTTTGCCATGTTCCTCACTAGATGCCTGCAACAACTGTAGAGTCTGCAAATGTACCCCACAAAGGGAATACCATGCCCTATACACATGCCCTGTATGGACAGACACCACTAACTCCACTGAATACACATAACATACTGTCAATATAGGTGCAATAACTACTTCAGTTACATAGCCAGGTCTCACCAAATGAGGTCAGGGATGCTACATCAGAATATACCAATCTGTTCTCACAACATGCCCCAGAGACCTCAAGCACACTTCCACACGTCAAAGAACATGCGAGTGAGACATGTGCACAACCCAGACACTGTCCATGTTATGGAATATAGCTCACATACATGGGAAGCAGTGCACATCACTGGCCAACCACAATAGAAACCTGGCTGAGTGGATGGAGAACACAATACCCACCCCTGGGGACCACTCCAGTGACTATACTCCTGAGCCACACTGGAGACTATTGTCATTTGGCCTGTTGCCAAGGTGTCCCTTGGGCTAGGCTTGTAGAGGCCTCAGGCTCATTCACCTACTGCACACCTATGAAGCAATGAACCTATGGATCTCACTACTGGCAAGTGTGTGTGTGTGTGTGTGTGTGTGTGTGTGTGTGTGTGTGTGTGTGTGTGTGTGTGTGTGTGTGTGTGTGTGTGTGTGAATGAATAGTAATCCCAGTGTGTTTGGTTGAGGAATATCCCCTGTGGCTGTGGTTATTAGCAAGTGAAGGTGTGTCCAAACCAGAACATGTACCATTCTCCATTCTGCAACAGATGTAGTACATCAACATGTACCTATGTACAACCCACAGCCCTATAATCTGTGAGGCATATGCAATCACTGTGTTTCAGACTGGGAATTACCACACACATACTGTTCCAAACACACTGGGATTACTATTCATTCACACACACACACACACACACACACACACACACACACACACACACACACTGTGTCCACTATGACATGGTGGATGTGTCACCACACTGCCACACCCTGTGGCCTTGCTGCAGGGCCAAATCCTGGTGACACACAGATGCCTAGAATGGAAATGGGATATAGCATGTGAGAACACATTCACTCAGCACTTTACTTGTGGGGAGAGGGAGGGGTAAACTGGCGCTGAATGTGTTGTCAAGACTGTGGTGAATATCTGTTGTCTAAGGATAGGTATTAGCTTTGTACAGTAACTTGCAGCACTTGTGTTTAATGCTGTGGAGGTTGTTGATGCAATTATCAAGGTTGTTGTGACTGTCATCAGTGTCTACTGCATTTCTGCTGCCATATATGCCTGTTGGGGACTCTGTGAGGCATCCAAAGTTGTGTTTGAGGCTAACAAGGGAGTTCAACAGTCAAGGGACACCACCTTTCCCTGCAACAGTGTCCTCCATCTGATATACACTTTAGTAATAGCAGGGGACCATCACAATGACTCTTGGTGTTTGGAGGATAGTGTCTGGGTTCTATTGGCTCTGGCTAGTACCATGCATTCATGTACCTGTTTGTACAGTGCCTATGTGTATTATTCCACAGTCATGCAGCTACATCCCATTGCAATGGGTGCAGTGAAGACATTCACCCCTGTTTTCATGGCTGCAAAGTCAGCTTTGGAGAGTTTATGCCAGGTGGTTATCTTTGTGGAGGATGTGGCTGACATGTTGAGTTCCATGTTGATTATAGTCTGTGTGAATCTCACCATGCAGGGATTGACATGTCCACTGTTGAGCAGCATGACCCTCAGATTGCATACATGTGTAGCTGCTATAGTGGTAATAACATTAGGAACACTACCTAATAAGGAACCATAGGGGTGGCAAGACACGTAGCCAGTACCTGGCAACCCAGCGGTGACAGATGTAGAACATCCATGGCAAGTCATTAGGTTCTGTCAGTCATGCCATCCCAAGCAAAGAGGTCCTGGATCCCCTGAGAATGACACATAACACGTAAGCCAATGTTGCAGTCAACTATCTGTTGATAGAACAGCAACACCATTCTGGGTGACAGCAGTACACTGCCCAGACTACTGTCACACCTGCCTGGAATGCATAATCAGAGAGTTCAACCATGTCTCCTGTCATGTAGTCCAGGGAAGTGTGTCCCAAGTCATTCAAACCCACATGAATATGGAGTGATACTTGTAGTTGTTGTGGATTGACATGACTGGCTGTATCATGTGTTAGATGCCGGCATGTGATCGATATTTGACTGTTATCTACTCCATATTCAACCTAGTGTGTGGAATGTGTGTGCCTCAGTATTGAGTTATGCATGATCACTGTATTGTGCAAGATGGTTAGCCTTAGGGGCTTAGGTTGGGGGCACATTGTGTAGGTTAAATCTGTGTCCCTTGGCATGTATCATGTTGCAGTGTCTAAGTGGTTGTCTGCCTTGCTGGTCTGTGCTGCTTGGGTAGATGTCCATTGAGTGCCTCTGGGAAGGTGGGTGTGTGGCTTTTCACTGTATGTCATGGCTGTCAAAGTGGGTGTCATGGTGAGCTATGTGTTCCATGTGGTGCGGTGCAGGTGTTGATCTTATCCTCTTGACCTGCTAGTCTAGTCTTTACTGGAGAGTGCATATGTCCACATTGGGTGATATATAGGTAACCCTCACAGGTCTGAGTGTTTGGAGTTTAGAGGGGAGGGTTGTTTGTGTGTACATGTGATAATTGCAACAGTGCCCCAAAATGGGCATGTGCACCAGGTTAATGGGTGAAAGCACAGATAACTGCCCTTCAAACATGCCAGGAGGGGTGGACATAACTAGTAAGTACTGGGGCAACATCTGTGATGAATGAGTACTGCTGATGGCTCACAGGTGTGCCACACTTCATGATACAATAACCTGGTGAAGTGACAAGCCATAATGCTAGTTGAAGTGCAAGACAGAAAGAACTAGCATTATGTATGGGTGGGACAGAAGGCAGACTGTCTGCCACCTGTAATACTTTACCACAACTGTGCAGGTATCAGCAGCTTTGGCCATATGAAAGTTCAGTAAGCTCTGTAGCACATGCAGTAACTGCGTAATACTGTTGTAAACATACCTAGACAGGCAGGAGTTCTAATCCCAATACTGGCAAGTGTGTGTGAATCATGTACTGTCTGGCACATTCCATTTTGACCTGTGTACTTCCCTTTACACTTTCCTTCACTCCAATTTAGTAGACCTGTTGATGTCATCTACTTCAGAAGTACCTTTGGTAGAGTCAGATATGTATAATCACTGTGGCATGTCTCATAACTGAGTAGCACTATAATAGGAATACTTAAATAGGCAAGAGTTCTAATCCCAATACTGGCAGGTATTTGTGAATCATGTACTATCTAGCTCATACCATTTTTGACCTGTGTACTGCCCTTTTCACTTCCCTTCACTCCAATTTAGTAAACCTGTTGATGTCATCCACCTTAGCAGTACCTTTGGAAGAGGTGGAAATGTATAAGCTCTGTGGCACATCTGCTAACTGCATAGCACTAGGAATACCTAGATAGGCAAGAGTTCTAATCCTAATGCTGGCAACTGTTTGTGTGAGGATCATATCATGTGTGGCTTATACAATTTTGATGTGTATACCATACACCGCTGGTGACCACCACCTGCTGCCATTACTTTATATAGTGTGATGACAGCATCAGCCTCACATGCAGCAGGTTAACCATTGTACAGTCGTCTGTACAGATGTGTCTGGAATATCCATGCGTTTGAAACCTATACATGGTCAGAAGTGGTCTGTGTGCCTTAAGAATGCCCATGTATGTGATATTATAGCCAAACAGGCCACAGTGAGTGTACTGACACATATAGCAGCATGAGGTATCATATCTGACTGAAACATTATGCTGATAGGACGTCTGCTGCCATCACAGGTGGCCTGCCTTGTAGGTGCAATACATGAGTACAGATGCTTGGTTTTACAAGTGAACTGTACCTGTTATTGGACACATTAGAGGCTGGAAGAGGTGTGAACTGTCATATTGTGGTCCTAATTAGTATGTAACAGGAACACCTTGCATCTTAGGAGGGGTGTGTACACAATTTATATCCACTGCATACCAGTAATGTGTCATGCATGACCTTACCTTAGGCTGTTTGTCCAGCATAATTTGCTGGCCTCTGTCCATACGTCTTGGCACTGACAAGTTGTGAGGTATGCTACAGGAATGTCGAATTCATTTCAGATAGGCCCTAGTGGTGATCAATGTGATGCAATATGGTTAACCCCAGCATACGTGAACATGCATAACAAGCAATAGAGCTATTACATAAAGCAATATAGCTATTACTGATGGTTGTGTGCATGGTAAATTGCATGCGCTTGTCATGCCTGGGGCATTTCCAGGTAACAATAGAACAATGTAATACTCACCAGCTTCAGGCTGCTGTCCCATATGAAGACCAGAGGGTCCTAGGTACATGTGAGAAGGAGTTATTGTCAGCAGATGCATATGTGGCCTTAGTATAGGATGGATGCAGCATGTCTTCACATCTACAGTACTAACCTCAATAATACACAATGTCCTGCCCTCACCATAGATGTGCATCTCTGTGCATTAGAAAACCTCATCCACAACTGCAGTCGGACCTGACACTTGCATGTAGATACAATACAGATACATGTATGTCTGATACATTTGTGTACTAATCCCCACTGGGCCCTTACCTGCATGCTCTTTATCCAGTGTGTGTGTGTGTGTGTGTGTGTGTGTGTGTGTGTGTGTGTGTGTGTGTGTGTGTGTGTGTGTGTGTGTGTGTGTGTGTGTGTGTGTGTGTGCAACCCGCCTCCACAATGCTTCCCTCAGCATCGGGGCTTGTGCGTTTGGTGTGTGGCCCAAGTGTGGTGAGGAGCTCCTCAGTGGGTGTCGGTGGGGGCTGGATGGTTGGGCCCCCACCTGTGGCTAGCTGGTTCCCCAATACAGCTGCAGCCCAGTGATGGGCACGGCATTTGAGGTCGGTGGCCCGATGCTGCACATGCACATAAGTTCTGCTGTGCAGGCTGGCATCATTTACCCTGTGGACCACACTGTTCCACAGGGCAGTCCTCTCCTGCACATCTTCTACTCTCCGTCCACATGACAGGGCTTAATGTCCAGTCACATATTGGGTGATAATGTCTGTTTCCCCAACAGAGAATGCTTGCAGGCGAGCACTCTGCATGTTACCTGGAAGACATCAACAGGAAAAGGTCACAGAACCTCATACAGTTGTCAAAATGCACATCAACAGTAGATATTACTTGCAAATAATCCAGACTACACCAGAATCCTCCAAGCTATCATGGCTAAAGCAGCTTGCATTACATGCCTGTCCCTGAGCTATCTTATTCCCCCATGTTGGACACTTGATTGCATAATCCTCTATCCTCCATTCAATTCTGTGTAGAGGGTTGACAGTGGTCATCTTCCATGTGTATGGTGTGTGTATGTTGGCAGGTCTGTGTTTGACTGTGGTGTGTGATGGAGCTCTGAGCACATGCCTGAGTTCATGTAGGAGGCAGACACTAATGTTATCATGCCCCATGGAGATACACTGTTGCCATCAGTAGGGAATATGTACATGCTCACCATTGCTAAGGGAAGGAGTGTGGTTGATGGGCATATCTCCATGTACGACTGGGGTGGACAGGGTGGTGATGTTCCCACCTAACCTGTGTGATGCAGGTTGCCTATATCCAAGGCATGTGTGTATGACATGTTCTTTAACCCCCCAGTACAGGGTGAATTGTGTTGTTTCATCTGAGACTTACAACATATGTGGAGACATGGTTGCAATTGTCCATGGTGATGTGGATATGTCTGATTCATAGTCATAGTCAGCCTTACAGGACATCATCTGTGAACTTACCTGCCTGCTCAGATATAGGTGGACTTGCTTCAAAGTTGCTGTCTGCACCCATGTGTCCATGTACAGCCAATGTAGCAACCTATTATGTGGTTGGTGTATTGCTGCTGTCCACCAAAGGGATTACTCTACCTTGGTGGAGGCTGGATATACAGGTCAGGTACTGCTGTGTCCATATAGCTACAGTGGATATAAAGGGTATACCCACCCCTGATACACTGCCTGGAATTTGTGCAATTGGAACATGACACCACAATAACTTATTTCATAACAATTCCCACCTGTAGTTTGTCCTATAGGCTGTACAATTCAATTGAAAACAACAATCTGGTCTGTGAAAACATATGGAAATAATACTCTGTACAATAAGCCAGTTGAATGAGTGTGCACATCCTTAAACTTGTGTATGGACCTCTTGAGATGGTTACTGCATTCATCCGTCTTGGTCTGGACTCTAACATCATGGCACATCTTCACTTGGCAATAGTTGCTCACCTTCCTAGAAATTCCTTTGATTGTATTTCAATGGAATTGTACAGGTTAGGGGTCACATGCAAGATGTGAAACATTATGAAATTATCTTCTGTGGTCTGACTGTCATATAGCACATAAACCTGGCATTTCAACAGGGGTGTATACACTTGTGATATCCACTGTATATAGGTGTTGATATAGCTGGTAGTGGTAGGCATGGACAGAGGGTCATAACATGGGTAGACACTTCTCTGATTAATATCTGATAATCATGCCTACTCCAGTACCCACATCAGTGTCAGGGCAATGCAAGCACCAGTAGCTGTACACATATATGTCTGTTGTATGCACTGACATTACACATGTGCAGCATGCACAACCTATTTACTTGACTGCTTGAAACCCATGTGATTAGTTTTGTGCCTTCCAGCTGAACATATGCATACATACATGTGCTCATGGGATACATGGTATACATTTCTGTTGAATATAAGTATGG
>NC_056727.1:1085839121-1085851621 GCF_019279795.1 Protopterus annectens | reverse complement strand
TGGTGTTACCAATGTCATATTCCTCATAAAGGATGTTACAACAAACCCAGTGACATTTGCAACTGTCTCAATGTATAACAGCAGTATGTCCAGTCTACCCCTGTGTTTGCCCCTCTGTTCCCACCTAGTGATATAGGGGTTGATGTCGAGCTTAGTGAGTGGGGAATGTTATCAAAGGCTTTGGCCAGATCAATGTACATTGTATGTGTCACCTTGCCTTCATCCACAGCACAGGTGAATGATGGAAAGAGGTTGACCAGGTTGAATGAGCAGGTATGACCTACCCTTCACAAAGGTAAACTGTGTGGGATCCTGAGTCTGATGATTCCCATATCCCTGTTTATTAGGTACATGATGATGCATTCCATAGCTTTGCATAACAGACTTGTCAGGCAGTTGGGGTGGTATTTCCCAGGGTCTGTAGTTACACCTAGTTTGTGGAGATGGGTGACTGTAGCAGTACACAATTCAGTAGGGACAAAGCCTGATGTGAGGCTGTGCTTGAACAGGGCACACAGGTAAGGTGCCATGCCACTCTGTAGTTCATGTAGAACACAGCCGGGGATATTCTCAGGTCCCATAGAGGTTGTATTCTTGGCCTTGGACAGTGGTGTTGTAACCTGTGCTGCAGTAATACTGGGTGCCTGGCAGTGTACTGGTATTGTGATTGGTCCTTTGGTGGGGGAGTGAGGGGTAATGTTTGCACTCAAGATGCCAGCCAGAGTATTGGCATTATTTGTTGGCTCAGTCTGGGAGGTACCATTGTCTAGTAGCTCAGAACATAGGTTCATAGGTGGGTACTAGGCTATCTGCCTGAAGGCATTTATAAGCCTAGCCAGAATGTGTTGACTTTCGCCGTTCCCCTAGATTAGTTCCCTGTGCCTCTGTCCAGCAGAGCCACTGAAGTGATCCCTGAGGTAAACTTTCTGTTTCCCATCCACTCGTCAAGGTTTCTTTTGAAGAGTGTTAGTGAGGAGCTCTGCCTAATGTAGATTGGGATCTTGTTCCAAAGCATGGGAAGTCTCTGGGACAGGAATCTATCCCTTCAGCACGTCCTATTTATTGTTGTGGTGAGGTTTAGATCCTTAGAGCATGTGGCTCAAGGGGATAAGGTTTTCTTTAGGTTGAGCATGTCCATCAACTCTGGGTTGGACATGGCCTTTTATGTCAGGCAGAGATCACCTCTGAGTAGGTGGTATGCAACCGATGGTACGGATGGTACATTAGAGACAGAGATATTTAGGAAGTTCCCACAATATAATTCGTTGCTACATGCTTCTAGTTATCATGCTCCACACATAGCCAGAAATATACCAAAGTCCCAATTTATCAGAGCAAAACGTATCTGCTCACAACATTCCACCTATTGTATGAATCAAGATGATCTCACACAAAGATTTAAACAAAGGGGTTATAAGGAAGGAACTATTGCAGTTGCAAAAGGTCAGGTTCAAAATATGGAACGTACTGATCTGCTTGAGTACAAGGATAAGTCCAATACATCATTTAAACCACTCAGACTCACTACAACTTATGGACGAAATACTAATGGTTTACTTAAGATTGTGCAGCGACACTGGAACATTCTACAGAGTGACCCAGAAGTTGCTAGGATTATTCCTGACAAATGTATGTTTTCATACAGGAATGGTAAAAGTTTGAAATCTTACTTTAACCATTATAAGACTAGGGACTACACGTTTAGGGACAGGATTCAGACTACTATTTCTGGGCACAGTTTGTATGGATGTTTTCCTTGCGGCCATTGTGTAAATTGTAAATACATATGCACCACAAAGGAGTTCTCAAGCAGAAATTGTGCAAAGGTTTTTGATATAAACATTTTTGGTAATTGTAGTAGTGATTGGGCCATTTATTTGGCCACATGCAAATGTGGTGCATTTTATATTGGACAAACCTCTAGGTGCATCAGGTTACGAATTTCAGAACACTACAGTAACATTAAACAAAAAAAGATGACGAATGCTTTATATAAACACCAGTTGACACATCCATCTGCAAAATTTTTGTTTACTATTATTGATGTAATTCAGGGTGATCGGAGAAACAAAGCTGGTTGGCATGGCATTTTAAACTGTAAAGAAAAAAAGTGGATAATTAAGTAGGGTGGGCTTTTTTCCCCCGGGCTTAATGAATATTTATAATCATTCCACCAATGGTATCCTCTGTATGTATATTTAAACAGCTTGTAATGCAATTACTTTTTCATACACTGATGAAGGCTGTGTAATTTACCAGCCGAAACCGGTATGTTTGTATTTGCTGTGATGCCTTAACTTCAATACAATATTTTTCAATCACTATTTGCTGGCTCCACTTTTTGATTTCATTCAGTCTGGGAGGTACCATTGTCTAGTAGCTCAGAACATAGGTTCATAGGTGGGTGCTAGGCTATCTGCCCGAAGGCATTTATAAGCCTAGCCAGAATGTGTTGACTTTCGCCATTCCCCTAGATTAGTTCCCTGTGCCTCTGTCCAGCAGAGCCACTGAAGTGATCCCTGAGGTAAACTTTCTGTTTCCCATCCACTCGTCAAGGTTTCTTTTGAAGAGTGTTAGTGAGGAGCTCTGCCTAATGTAGATTGGGATCTTGTTCCAAAGCATGGGAAGTCTCTGGGGCAGGAATCTATCCCTTCAGCACATCCTATTTATTGTTGTGGTGAGGTTTAGATCCTTAGAGCATGTGGCTCAAGGGGATAAGGTTTTCTTTAGGTTGAGCATGTCCATCAACTCTGGGTTGGACATGGCCTTGTATGTCAGGCAGAGATCACCTCTGAGTAGGTGGTATGCAACCGAGTACAACTGGAGTTTCTTCAGTCGAGCTGCATACGGCATCTGTTTGAGGACATTGATCCTCTTGGTGAGGTACTTCTGTGGTCTTTCCAGCTGTTGCAGGTGTCTTGTAAGGTACATCCCAAATGGGGCGTTGTACTCTAAGATGGGTCTGATGAGTGATGAGTAGAGGGGCACAATGACCTCTTTTGATCTGGATGTGAACCCTTTTGTGATTAGGTGGGCCACGTAGAAGGATTTTCTAACCACTTTGGCAATGTGATTGTCAAAGGTGGGATTACTATTTACTTGGGTCCCCAGATCCCTTATTGCATCTTCTGTATTTAGGGGACTACCACCTATGTGGTAGTTTGTGGGTACTTTGTTTTTTCCAAAGGGGATGACTATGCACTTTTTGGCATTTAGCTTGAGGCCATGATTGTGACACCAGGTATCCGTCTCAGTGAGACCCTTTTGGAGGATGCCTGTGTCAGCCGGAGAGTCAGTTATAGCCTCTAGTTTGCAGTCGTCTGCAAACTTGGTCAGCCATAGTCCTCCTGTGCTTGCCTGTACCTCTGACAAGTATATGCCGAACAGGAGGGGTCCTAGGACTGAACCCTGGGGAACACCACTTGTAACCAGTTTAGAGACGGACCTAGCTCCCACAACTCTCACCATGTGGGTTCTGTCGGTGAGCCAGTTGGCAACCCATCTTGTGATGTAGGGTTTTATATTCAGGCTGGTGAGCTTGTCTATAATACCAAAATTGGGAATGGTGTCAAAGGCCTTAGTGAGGACAAGGTAGGCTGTGTGTACCACTTTTCCCTCATCTATAGCCTTGGTAACTGTCTCAAAGAAGTCCACCAGGTTTACGAGGCATGATCTGCCCTTAACAAAGCCAAACTGGGTAGGGTCCAGTGTTTGAGGTTCCCAATGTCTCTGTTAATGAGTTCCATGATGATGCGCTCCATAGCCTTGTAGACCAAGCTAATCAGGCTTATAGGGCAATAGTTCCCAGGGTCTGTTATGGCTCCACCTTTGTGGAGAGGAATAAATGTTGCTGTGCGCCAATCTATGGGTATGTAGCCTGTGGACAGCCTGCATTTGAACAGTGTGTTTTGGTGAGGGGTTAGTTAATCTTTGAGCTCGTGTAGGACGCAGCCTGGGACACCATCCGGTCCCATTGATGCTGAGTTTTTGGCTTTGGAGAGGGCTGTTTTAACCTGAGTGTCTGTGATTTCAGAGACTCTATATTCTTCTGGTATGGTTATGGGCCCTTTTGGGGGTGAGAGGATAGGTGAAATTTGTGCTGAACCTGTCTGCCAGGATGTTGGCAATATCGGTCGGTTCAGTGTATTTTGTGCCATTCTGCACTAACTCTGAGCAAATCTGAGCATTGCCACTTAGATTATTGACACAGCTAAAGAATGCCTTGTAGTTATCTTTGGAGTCCTTGGCAATTTTTCTTTCAAAGCTTGCCTTGGATGATTTTATGAGGGTTCGTAGTTTCTTGCTGATACTGATCAGGGATGTCTTCCCTTCTTGGGATTTTACTCTTTCCTGTGCTAGTTTCCTCCTTTTCTTGTACAGCTTGTTTATGGCAGGAGTCCACCAGACTGGTTTCCTTTTCTTGGAGGAGTGAGTCTTGGTATTGCTTGGGATGGCACGATCCATGCATTCTTGTAGCTGCCCATAGAATGCATTAGTAAAGGATTTTGCAGCTTGGACAGTGTTATTCTTCAGCATGGGGGCTTTGAAACTTTCCACCTCGGTCTTAAGTAACGTGAAGTTTGCTTTTGAAAAGCGTTTCATGGTGGCTTTCTTGTCTGGGGGTGGGGGCGGAATATGCATATCCAAAGTGATTTGTTTATGTTCAGATCTAACCAGCGAGTGGTTGACCTCTGGTGTAGAACACTGGTCACCCATGTTGGTGATGACCAAGTCCAATATGTTGTCACCTCTGGTGGGAGTGTTGACCAGTTCAACCAGGGCATTTGAGTTTATAAATTCTAGGAAAAGTTGGGCAAGGGAGTTAGTACTTGAGTACTTCTCCCAGTTAATGTTTGGGTAATTGAAATCACCCAATGTTAGGGTGTTTGGTAGGACCTTTATGTTTTCCAGTGTTTCCAGAAATGCGGAATGAGGGTCCTGGGACATGGTGGGTGATCTTTAGCAAGCTACAATTTGAACTGCAGTTTTACCCATTGTTAGTTGCATGTGGATGATCTCTGAAGCATCATGCTGTGCCACTAACCTGGAGGTGTGGGTATCCTTGATGAATATGGATATGCCCTCACCTTTTGTATTTCTGTTTGGGTTCTGTGGCCAAAATGTATGGTATGCGTTGTAGCCTGGTAGTGCTGGGGTGCTCTCTGGAGCCTTAAACCAGGTTTCTGTTACTGCCCATATATCGATTTTCTCCATACTGAGGAGTTCCTCCAGTGTGTGCCTTTTGAGGTTTAGACTTCTGGCATTGAGTAGCATTGCCCTCAGTTTTTTGTTACTTGTGCTATTTACGGCAGTGGGTTTGTCTTTTGAGCCTTGCCTAAAAAAGGCACTATGGGGGTGGCAAGAGCCCTGGCAAGTATTCGAAAGCCTAAGGGGGACAGGTGCAAGCCATCTCTAACAAAGCAGCATGGCTTGTCGAGCATGTCATCCCAGGTGGACAGACACTGGATCCACTTTGAATGACACCAGAAACTTAGCCAATTGTTGAAATCAAGATTTTTTTCTTTATACAGTGGTATCATTCTTGGTGAGGGCAGGATGCTGCTCAGGGTCAGGGTCATACCGGCCTGGGCTACATGATCAGAGAGCTCTTTCATGTCTCTTTTCATGTAGTCCAAGGAGGTATGGCTCAGGTCATTCACACCAACATGGACAATGATAGAGTCATATTTGTACTTGTTCTGGAGTGACCTGAGTGGTTGTGTTATGTGGCGGATCCTGGCACCCAACAGGCAGCTAACAGTAACCTTTTCCATATTCAGCCTAGTGAGTGGGACGTCAGTGTGCCTGACTATAGAGTCACCTATTACTAGTATGTTGGGTATGTTATTTTGCCTTAAGGGCTGTGATTGCATGGCACACTGGTTTTGTGAAGTATGTGTTTCATGGTTTGTGTTGGGGGGTGGAGGTTGTTTGGATGTTTGCTTTGGAGGTCTCTGTTGGCTTTGCAGATTTTTATTTAGAGCCTCTGAGTATGTTTTTGTGTATTTATGTGTGTTTTTTGTCAGTGCTGGTTTAATGGGCCTATGTAAGACTGGTGGTGTGATGCAAGTATTTCCCTTCTCCTCTTGACTGTCTGATCCAGTCTTGGGTTGAGAGAGTTTAGCCTCTAGTTTGGCTGTATAACTGCATCTCTCGCATGTATTAGTGTTTGGTGGTAGGAGGAGGGGGTTGTCTGTGTACATGAGGCAGTTGTAACATTGCCTCAAAATGCCCAGATTCACCAGTTGGACTGGAGAGTACACCTGAAACTGCCCTTTGGACATGCCTGGATAGGTACAGTGAACTGTTTTACTGGATGGCTGGTAAGGTCGAATAGAGAGCCTTGTCCTTCTGTACAGTACAGGAGGGTCTAGTGCTAGGGTTTATAAGTGCTTGCTATAAGTTTTGAGCAAGTGCTGGGCTGAGAAATGAATGGCTTTAGTGCTTACATTGAAAGTTTGTCTAGTTCCTTGGGAAAAATTGAAGACGAGGCTTTGTGGAGCCGGGAATAGTTTTACCCTAGCTAACCGGTGCTGCCTGGGCAAATATGGTATTTACAGCAGGGAAATAAAAGAGACAGAAATTAGCCCAAAATGGCCAATAAACTACTAATTTCTGGGCTGAAACCACTCCTCCAGGGACAGATAAGCTGCTCAAAGCTCCACTCTCTCATAGGTGAACAGAGAAACTTACTTCTATCCAAGTAAGGTATGGGCAAACACAGAGATTTGCAACACAGCCCTGAATTCAGCACTAACCTGAAAACTGGACTATACTAGCTTAGAAAGGTGGGAAACAAGTATATATATATATATATATATATATATATATATATATATATATATATTTTTTTTTTTTCAGAAAATAAAGCAGGTACACTCAAAAAACAGTTTAAAAGCACAGAAAAAGGATAATTATTGTTATATATCACAGATCAGAGTTGTAGTCAATGCCCCCAGTAATAAAGTAGGAAGAAACACAAATACAGTAAAAGCAGATGAACAAAGTGCAATTATATATATATATATATATATATATATATATATATATATATATATATATATATAAAATAATAGAAAACAAACTGATTTAAACAAGTTACCCAGTTAACGAGAAAAAGCTCAAAACTGAGCTCTGTTCCAGCAGTCTTCAATCAGACAAGTTCTAACTGCACACCCCTGCTTACTAGGGTGCAGGGGAACCTTCTCCAAAAAAGATGGCCTGGATCAGTGCCTCAAGTTATACAAACAAAGCCAGATTCAGCAGGCCTGAATCTGGTCTATGCTACAGCAACAAGGTGCACCAATTTCAGAAAGAAACAGTTCAAATAAGCAGTCACAATAAGCCTGTGACCAGAAATTCCCAGCTCAGAAGGGCAGAATCCAGCCTCTCCTCCCACAAGAGTGCAGACCACAAACCTTCTTAATGTAGAATAGCTGGCCCGAAGCCCAAATGCTTAAGCCAGAACTAATACACTTTTGGAATAGCAGACACTGGTCCTTCAATCAGCAATTCCCAACTTAGAAGAATGTAAGCTACCTGTCCTGCCACAACCGTGCAGACCACAAACATTCTTAATGTAAAACAGCCTGTATGAAGCCCAAGTACTTAAACCAAAAGATGTAGAATAACAGTTACAATTTAATCAGGCTATGACCAAGCAGTAATAAATGCAGCAGAATAAATAAAATTGAGTAATTTTAAGAAATTCAAAATAGAGTAGGAGGAAACACAAATACAGTAAAAGCAAATGAATAAAGTGCAAAAAAATTTTTTTAAGTGCAACAAGAGAGGAAGGAAGAACCTACGTGGGCTGGCTTTCTCAAATCTTCTCTCTGTATTAAGTAGAGTGAACACTAGACTCAGAATATGATATCACTGTACTCAGTTAAGTGAGCAAATGAGATGGACCCAGGAGGAGTGTTCTAATACAGACATACAGGAGGGGTGGGCAATTCCAGAGCCACCAACAGTAATACCAACACAAGAACAGGGAGGGTGGGTGGAGAACTAACTGCAAAGAGACACACAACACACTGTTCAGAAACACACAATTAGGAAACAGAAAAAAATGAAAATACAGTACTTTTAAAACTGCAAGTTTGTACTTAACAAAAGACTAAAATTCACTACTGCAAGTTTCACTTAGCTTCAGCTTGTAATGCAGCTGTTTGTAGCCAAGCAAGTCTCTCAGGAGTTGAGCATAAAATTATTTCTCAAACTTTGTGGCTAGCACTTAAAGTACAGAGGAATCCCTCTAGGCTATTAAATATCAGATAACAAAGAAGTGAACCCAACACCCCCTCTATAGCAAAATAATTGCAGAGAGACACAAAGCACACTGTTCAGAAACACGCAATTAGGAAACAGAAAAAAATGAAAATACAGTACTTTTAAAACTGCAAGTTTGTACTTAACAAAAGATTAAAATTCACTACTGCAAGTTTCACTTAGCTTCAGCTTGTAATGCAGATGTTTGTAGCCAAGCAAGTGTCTCAAAAGTTGAGTGCTTAGTATTGCCATGGTGATTATTTACATAACTGTATGAGGCCCTGTGGTTATCTTTACTCTGTGCTCCAAGTCTGTTCTCACAGCTAACTTTGTAGTATTTGATGAGAGATCTCAACTATTCATTGAGGCTGATAAGTGTTTATTTCCTGTCTTGGGACTTCACCTAATTCCATATCGGTTCCCTCTTTCTGTCTTACAGTTTCTTTATGGCAGGGGACCACCAGATCAGCTTCCTTTCTTTGGAGGTGAGGGTCCTGGTTGTATTGGGTAAGGCGGTATCCATACATTTGTGTATGTGTTCATAGTGCATTGTTGTTTAATTCAGCTGTCAAGCAACTAGTCTCCATTTGCATGGCTGCCATGAGGTTAGCCACCTATGATTTTATGAGGCCATAGTTAGCTTTGGAAAGGCTTTTCATGGTGGTTACCTGTGCAGTGGGAGTAGGACAGCTGTGGACTTCCAAAGGTGATTACTTTGTGTTCAAATATAACAAGTGAGGTGTTTCCTACTGGTGTAGAGCAACAGTCGCACATGTTAAGAAGGACCAGGTCGATGTGATGGACATGTGCATGGGTACATGAGTAGCTTTCCTACTTAATGGTGGGGTAGTTGAAGTCAACCAGTATGACAGTGTTAGGTTGGACACTAATATTCTCCAGGGTGTTTATGAACATGCAGTGTGAGTCTTGGGACATGTATGGGGACCTATCGCAGGCTACAACATGAACCACTGTCTTACCCAATGTCAGCTATGCCTGCAGCATCTGTAATGCATAATGTTGGTCTACCACGCTGGAGGTGTGTGCATCCTTTATAAATATGAAAATACCACCACCTTTGGTACTTCAGTCCAAGTTCTGCAGCCAAAGGTTGTGGAATTAATTATAGGCTGGTACTGCAGGGGTACTTCCTGCTGCATTTATCCACATCTCTGTTACAGCACAAATGTCATTGTTCCCCATTTTAAGGAATACTTCCAATGAGTGAGTTTCCAGATTTAGAATTCCAGTGTGCAGCAGCCTGACCCTCTGATGGCATGTCTTTTTAGCTGCCATATATTTCCGTATATTTATGTCTACATATATATATATATATATATATATATATATATATATATATATATACATATATACATTTATTAACCTTTATATATATCTATATATATATATATATATATATATATATATGTATGTATGCATATATGTAGATATGAATGTGGATGTATCTCTCTTACTCTCTCTCTCTCTCTCTCTCTCTCTTTCTCTATGTGTATCATGTATATTTGTCCACATATATGCATCTCCATACATATATACATGCATATATAGACTACCTGACTGATTCTACAGACTCCTTTCCCCACTGTTGGATGACTGTACTAACTGATATGTTTGGGATGTCATCACTATTTTGTAGGGCTAAGATGGTGTAATGGTACATTGCTTTGATCATAGTTTACAAGGCCCTGGGTCCAGGGCTTGGCAGGCCCTATTATTTTGTTGCAAGGCAGAACAGTTCTGCTGTGGAGGAAGGGATAAGGGCAATAATTACAAGAGGTCCCTAGTTTGGGCCCTTCAACCCCATTTACACAGCCTTTGGTCAGATTTGTATCAGTAAGAGGTTCAGAGTGTGGATCCTATGTCCAAATGCACTACATACCTACATATATCTATATATAGCTATATATATATATATCTTTATTTATTTTATTTATTTATTTATTTTTATTTTACATTTGTTTACCGGGATAGTCTGACTGGATACATGTCCATTTTCAGCAGAGGCCCGGGGAGAAAAGCTCCACAAAGTCAAACTTACATAGATTACACAGAAGTTAGCAAGCAATTATAAAAACAAAGTGATTATATACAATGGGTTAGTAGTGTTGTCATGGACAGACAATTAAAAGTAAGAGACATCAGATTGGAATCAGAGCTTGGTGATGTAGTTACAAGTTATGATAACTGCAGAATATGCTTTTAGTTTATAACTTAATCAGGGTTGGTACATGGGCATGGCCAATTCACTTTGAGATACTGTTTGAGGTTTTTTTGAAGAGACTTTTGGAGGATTGTAGGGTTACATAGTTTGGCAATGAATTCCAGGTTTTGCCAATGAAGGTGGCAAACAGGGATTCACCAACAGAGTTATTAGCTTTGTGGGTTTGGACCAGTAGCTTATCGGCTGACCGTAGGGATCTTAGATTGCTATATGGCTTAATAATATTTTTAAGTGAGGGGGTATCCTCAGGGTGGTACAAAATTTTGTGCGCTATTAAGCATTGATTAAAATGAATTAAGCTGGGCAGTTCTAGCCACTCTAGTTGTTTAAGGTTCTGGCAGTGGTGGGTTCTATAGGTGGAGCCAGTAGAGAATCTGGCAACATGATTGTAGCTATGGGACAACTTACCTAGTTTGGATTTGTTGAGGTTTGAGAGTACAGGTGAGGCATATAAGAGAGTACAGAGTAGGTGTGATCGGGCAATTGCAGTCCTAGCCAGTGGGGTTAAAAATGTCTTGTTTCTATACAGTGATCCAAGCTTCTTATTGATGGTCTGTAAGGTTTTGCTGACCTGTAGGTCAAATTTGAGATTATTGTCTATGATAACCACTAGCAGTTTGGTGTGATTATCTGGGGAAATAGTGGTACCATTGTTAGATGTGACAGAGAATGAAAGTGTGGTGGATCTACTAGTGGGAGAGAAGAGTAGAAGTTTAGTTTTATTGGAGTTCAGAAGTAGGCGTTGATTGGTGAGCCAGTTCTCGATAGTGTTAAATGTATTTTGGGTTAAGATTTGGAAGTCGGATGGGGAGGTGGCTGAGCAGATGAGAGTGGAATCATCTGTGTATTGGATGCAGGTGGCTTTAGGGATAGCAGTGTGGAGGTTGTTGATAAAAATGGAGAAGAGTAGTGGACCCAGTATGGACCCTTGAGGGACACCAAGCGTGAGAGGTAACTGGCTGGAGAGTTTGCCCTGCCATAGTACTGCCTGCTGTCTACCAGTCAGGTACGACTGGAACCACTGGATAGCAGGCTTGTTGAGGGAAATAGATTTTAGTGAAAGAATGAGAAGTTTATGGTTGACCATGTCAAAGTCTTTTGATAGGTCAAGAAAGAGGGCAGAGGTTAGCCTATTGTTATTCCTGTTTTGGTTTATGGCAGTAGTAAAGGAAAGGAGGACTGAGGTGATGCTGTGGTATGGCCTGAAACCATGCTGGGAGTCGGATAGTAAGTTATTCTGTGAAAGGTATTGCATTAGTTGCTTGTGTACACATTTCTCCATTATTTTGGCTAGTGGGGAAAGAATGGCAATGGGTCTATAGTTGGATATGTCTGAGGAGCTACCACCTTTATGGAGTGGGATGACATGAGATATTTTCCAGAGGGAGGGGATAGCATTTTCGGATAAGGTTCTGTTGATGAGGATAGATATGGGATATGCAATGGCATCTGCAGCCATTTGCAGGTACTCTGCAGGGAGGAGGTCAGCAGCGAGTGTGGTAGGTTTTAGATTTTTTAGAAGTGTTTTGATAAAACTAGTGGATATTGGTTGGAAGCCAAATTCCGGGTGATTATTAGGTAGATAAGGCATGTGGTTTAAGTTAGAGGGGGTTAATTGATTTGCTAGGGATTGGATTGTTTCAGTGAAAAAGATATTAAAGGCACTAGCTATTGTCTCTGGGGAGCTATGGGTGTAGTGAGCCGGGATTGGGGTGGTGGAGTGACCTGGACAAAGTAGTTGATTTAAGCCTGCCCAGAACTTTTGGGGGTTGCTGTAGTGTTTTTGTAGGAGATTTTGGTAGAAGCTTTTTTTATCCAGTAAAATAGATTTTTTTGTATCATTCCTTAGTTGACAATATTTTAGATGGTCAAGTGGGGCTTTAGTTGTCCTCCAGCTGACCCAGTCTCTGTTTCTAGTTTTGATTTTTGTTTTGGTATCTTTTGTGAGCCATGGTGCTGTATTTGATCTAGTTTTTATTGTACGTGC
>NC_056727.1:1085766621-1085834121 GCF_019279795.1 Protopterus annectens | reverse complement strand
TATCGATCATGTCTTCCCAGGCAGACAGATACTGGATCCCCTTTGAATGACACCAGAAGCTTAGTCAATTATTGAAGTCAATCATTTTGTCCTTATACTGTGGTATCATTCTGGGCGAAGGCAGGATGCTACTCAGGGCTAGGGTCATACCAGCCTGGGCCACATGATCCGAGAGCTCTTTCATGTCTCTTTTCATTTAGTCCAGGAAGGTACGTCTCAAGCCATTCACTCCAACATGGACAATGACAGAGTCGTATTTGTACTTGTTATGGAGTGACTTGAGTGCATGCATTATCTGGCAGATCCTGGCATCCGATTGGCAGCTGACTGTAATTTTCCCCTTGTTCAGCCTGGTGAGTGGGACATCATTGTGCCTGACTATAGAGTCACCTATCACTAAAGTGTTGGATACATTTCTTGCATTAGGGGCTGTTGTTGGCTGGCACACTGGTGTTGTGAGCTATGTGTCACTTTGGTTGTGACTTGTGTTTACTTGCATTTCAGCTTCAGAAGTCCTTGCTGCTTGGGCTGGTTAATGTTAAGGGCCTCCGCATATGTGGGTTTAGTGATGCTATGTGTGGGTGTTGATGGTGTGGGTTTTGAAGGGCTATGTGTTGCTTGAGGTGTAGTGCAGGTGTCAACCTTCTCCTCATGACTGTCTAGCACAATCTTGGCTGGAGAGAGCTTTGCTTCCAGTTTGGCTATATAAGTGCATCTCTCGTAGGTTGTAGTATTGAGTGGTAGGAGGTGAGGGTTGTCTGTGTACATGAGGCAGTTGCCGCATTGCCCCAGTATGCCCAGATTCACCAGGTGGACAGGAAAAATCACCGGAAGCTGACCTTTGGACATGCCTGTTTAGGTGCTTTTTTTGTAAAGTACAAGAGCTGTTTTCCCTTACCTTTGCAAGGTACTTTGCAATTATAGGCTGTTTAGTGCCGACAATTAATTTCTCCTTATTGACAAGGAGAGTTGAGTGTTTGTATCAGTTTCAGGTTTCCTAGTGCTTTCCAGTAGGTTCTAGAGCAAGTGCTAGTCACAGGGGTTCAGATTTTAGTGCTACTACTGAGAAGCCAGCTAGTTCTAAGGGAAAATTTGAAGAGCAGACTTTCTGGCACCTGGAATAGTTTAACCGTAGCCCTGCAGTGCTGCACAATGCGAAAAATGCACAAACACGTGTTTTTAAGCCAGAAAGTTGAAAGGGATAGAAATCAGCCCAAAAAGGCTAATAAAATTACAATTTCAGAGCTGGAAACTACTCCTCTAGTGTTAGATATGCAGTACAATGCTCACCACTCCCACTGGTAAGCAGTAGGACCACAGCAAAGTCTGGATAGCTCTGAACATAGAAATAAAAGTCCTGAGACAAGCAAAGCCTGTGATCTGGACTATACTGTCTAGGAAAGGTGATAAACAAGCAAACAAGATAGTATCTATTTGTTTTTTTGGGTTTTTTTGGTTAAAAAGGCTAAACAATGCAACAATACAGTAAATAAACACAGAAAAGGCTAGCACACTTGAGTGTGTAGTCCTAAACAGTAAATGCAATTAAAACTCTACAAAATTAGCAATTTAAAACTTTTTAAATGAAGCAAGGCAAGTGCACAACTGAAAAACGATTTAAGAGGCAGCAATACAGTAGAATAAGTAGCTAGTCTACATATACAGATAAGTCTATATATACAGAAAAGCAGCTAAAACACATTTAATTCAGATGCAGTGCAACCTAGAGCACTTGAGATGTAGCAATATCAAGTCAAATACAGTTTTAATAAATGCACTAAAATATACTCTATATTTCCAAAATGTTTGAGAAGCACAGTCAGAACACAAGGAAATTCAGGCATTTTTTAAAGAAATGAAGAAAGGAGGAACAGAAGGCCTTCTCAGGTGTTCTTTCTGTATTAGGTAGAATGAGCTAATGACACTAGACTGGGAGGAGTGTCCCAGATCAAATTTACAGTAGGGGTGGGCAACTGCAAAGCCACCAAGTATAACAACAAGACACCAACAGAGAGGAAGGGTGGGGAATGTATACATATGCACATATATATAAATAAAATTTCCCTACTGTTGAATGACTGTGCTGCATGATATGTTTGAAAAAAACATCATACATATCTATAGTTCAGATGGCTTAGTGGTAAATTGCTGTGGCTATGGTGTGTAGGATCCTGGGTTCAAGGCTTGCAAGGGCTGATTATTTTGTTGCTGGGCAGAACAAGGGCTGTTGGATGCAGAGTGATTAAGGCACTTTTAAGCAGTTGCAAGCGGGTTTGCATGGCAGTAAGCAATGCTAATGTCCGGTTAAATATGCTTATAGACAGTTAGCCTTAAAAGTGTTTAATCTGTGTAGGCATTGCTTAGCGCTGCACAAACAGGCTTAATTCTGCTTACTGCTGTTTAAAAGAGCTTACTCCCATTTACCCCTGTGCTAATTTCTTTAAAAAAAAAGAAAAAAGGGGTGATAGGAACTTGGTGAAAAAGGGGGCATGCAGAGGGAAAGACAATAGGGAAAGTAGCTAGGGATGTGCTGGATGGGTGTAGGGAAGGTCCATAGCTGTCCATTTCTTCTACAGCAACAGCTGTGCATATATACTGAATTTGGAGCTATATTTGGACACTCAAACCCCTGAGAGAGGGGTGAGGACAACAATAATGTCTTGTGAAGCCAATTAGACCAGATTACATGTGTCCAGTGGACACGTGTGCGAAATGGACAGCTATGTATTGGGTGAAATATTTTTTTTTGTAACAGATTCCCCTTTTTTTAAGGTGAGAGTGGGATGTTGGGGAAGGATAGTAGGTATATTTGGGGAGGTAGGTTGGGTAGGAAGATAGACAAGACAGACAAGACAGCATACAGGGGTGGTATATGACGTGGGGGGTAAACACCTTGGACAGGGAGGGGTGTTTGGAAATTGGAAGCCCATGAACCCCCAAATAGAAACAGTGGGACTGAGGTCCCCACCCATGGGCAGTCACCACTGCACCTTCATGGCCTAGAAGGTGGCTGTGCTGGGGGATGTGCAGGAGGGGCAGGCTGACCCTCTAATTGAGCCATGCAACCCTCAAGCTGGTGTAGCAGATCTCCAAACTCCTTTTGGAGCTCGCTACATACCAATCCCTGGGCCTGGCTTCAGGTGACAGTATCTTGTCTGCGCCCACTCCTGGGGGGGACGAGCCCTATCACCTGAGGTGGTTCCACCCAAAGGTGGTGCAGGACCAGCAGACAAGGAGGTCCCGGGTGGGTCCCAGACATGCTGGGGCCCCGTGCAATGGCCAGAAGAGGTGGGAGCGGTGGGTCCACTGGGACCGGCCTTCCCAAATGTGCTATGGTGTTGCAGTTTTAGAACATATGTGAGTTTGTAATAGTCAATACAATCCAGGATTAGTTATAACAGCATGCATAGATATTCCCATTAACCCAAAACAACAGATTTGGAACAGCTGCGTACCAAACAGAACACATGCATATATGGAACCACAGTGGCCATTACAACGGCATGCAGGTTACATTGATAGCAACAGGCCACCAATGATAGTATTTCAACATGGAACATTAATAGAAACACATTTCAATATTTGTTGAACAATAGGACATATGTCCCAACAGTAGGTTTGGTGTAAAACATACCCATTGATTTGTGGGCTTAGATTATTGTTGTAAATATGGTGGGGGGGGGAAGAGAGAGATGTCAATTAACAACTTTGATATCCTTCCAGTACTCCCAACTTTAATGATTATTGCTCTAATCATTACTCTACATGTATTATTACAATACCCTAAGGCCTTAATTTGGCCAGTGGTATGTTTGCACACAGTGTATAATTAAACCGTTTTATAGCTACTTTCTACTTCTCTTACCTGGAAGACCTGTGGGGGGAATATTTGTTAACACTACCTGACTGTTTCTACATATTCACAAAATCCTAGTTGAAATTATGCATACAGCCTACTACCACTCCTGGGATTCAAACCATGGCTGTGTCTACTAAAACTACAACAATTAGTATATCATCAGAGTGAGCTATTGAGAAACTGCTGCTGCTTCTTTCTATGTTTTCTAAGTCTCTCTTTGTTGTACAATCTGACCTTGTAATTACAACCTTCTTATACAGACATTCTAGACATATTTTTATGTTGCACAGTGTTGGAAACAGTGGTTAACACAACATTACTATTCAGATATAAGATCTTGGTGAATGCAACATTTCATGCCATACAATATCAGACTAAACACAACCAGTCCAGGATTTAGAACTTTATTGCCAGGTAGTTACACTTTTATTTAAATATGACCTATATGGCACTATTACTGTCATATTGTCTGGTTTATTCAGTACAAACCATACACATTTGTTATACTGCCAGGTGGAATTTTACATCTTTATATTTATTTGGTATGACTACTACAAGCAGGATTGTTACTCACCGGCCTCATGATGCAGCCTTTGCAACCTACTGGCATGGGCTTCCTGGTTCACAGCCCACTCAGCTGGAGCTGTAATGAAAACAGAGAAACATTTAGGCTTACCTATCCATCACATACACAGGTTGGACTTTGGTAAACAGTTATTCCTATGAATACGTACACACTGCTGGGACATCTCCCCTCTCTCTTGCTTCTTGGACCCACTGCTCCAAGAGCTCACCCTTCCTCCATTTCAAGTCAGCATAGTGGTGCCGGACCTGCTCACCAGTCTGAAGGATACCAGTGCCACTGGTGAGATCATGAGTGAGACTTTCCCAGGCTTCCGCTTTATATTGGGAGCTCTGGTACTGGTCCTGCAGCAGTCTCACATCATGTTTTTTTACCAGGAGTCCTACCATGACCTTGGACTCCTGTATGCCCCAGTGCTCCACCCAAAAGAGCATGCCCTCTCCAACACTTGCCATACTTCCTACAGTGAAGAGCTACAACCAGTTTATGAGCTGTATTCCCATCTGTGGGGTTTAAATACGGCCAATTTCCTGCCCTTTGCCGTGATTGGATGGTTTTGAAAATGCTGAGCTAAGCTACAGGCAAACCTACTTAGCTATGGTTGGCAGTGCTTAAAGGGGCAGGTTCAGAATTTCTTACAATGGGTAAATCCACTTAGGTGGGCTACTCATTGCTTAGTATTCATATGTACACAATACTTACACCCGGTCAGCATAGCTGTGCAATGCTTAGCATTGCTTATGTTTTATTTTATTGGACTACCACCTGTATGGGATTGATTCATCATTCATTACATAATATAGATTTATTTACCTTCCCTGAAATCCCCCAATGTGCTGTAATTACATTTATTCTTGTGTGACTATACTGTATGGGGCACTTGTTTTTATATGGGAGTTTCACTACTTTATTACACCGACACCTCACATCTGGGCCTAATACACTACTCTGGTTGAAAAATATAAGTTACTTCCTACATAAATATACAAATAAATTAAAATTGTAATGTTTACACATATAAAATGGAAACTGCTTTGGTGAGGCTCGCACCATGAATGACTATATGCAAGGGGTATGCTCTAACCACTACACTATTTCACTTATGCTTATGCAGGATGCCTATTGCTATTTAACTTATCGTGCCATTTCAGCTGGGCTAAGCATAGCTAAGCAACAGGCACACCCATGCAGCTACGCTTAAACTTTATTGCATATGTGAAAAAAAAATATTGTGTTTTTTACTTCGTACCTTTCAGAATATCTATGCTAATGCTAAACCTGTTATTCTATGAACTTTTTAGCTTTGTAGTGATGATTGTCACTTATGGCTTTGTCCAGATTTCTTACCCTGATGGGTTGGGGGTGTTATGAGCATTCTCGCTCTATTTGAATTTCAGTATGGCAATTCTGGTGTGCAGGGGGCATGTGTATTGTGAGAACACTGGTCTCAGACAAACCCCCTGCACTTGTACATGGAACTGTGTCCATTTTACAGCACGGCAGCAAGCCTACATGAATATGCATGGCATGTTGGCATGCTGCATGGGAACGGTCCCTTCCGTGCAGGAATCAGCTATTCGTGCGCGGAAGCTTACTTAATACGGGGAATAGTCATTTAGAGTGACTTGAATGCTTTAACTTGGGAAACTTCCCAAAAATAAAGTATGGTTCAAATGCTAGGAATGACTGCAGAAGACATTTGCTGTCATATTTGAGTGGAGATATTGAAAATGGAAGAATTATATGTAGTCAAGCATTCTCCATTTCAATCATACTCCTAAGTTTTGAGGATTAGAATATTTTGTCCAGATTTTCAGGATGCAGTTTTCCTTATCCTGACATAAATGGAAAATAGTGAAAAATGCAAGTTTTCCTCCAACATGATTTGTTTTATTGAGACACAAAAGCTCCATTTAGACGGCTTAATCCTTTTTTTTTTTTTTAGTTGCAAGGTTTCAGTTCAAAATAATGTACACTATCAATGTTATAGGTGTATACCTGTCAAAGGTCAAGGGATCAGGGACTTGTGGAATTCCAATGTTACAATGTATTTGGTAGTGTAAACGCAGTACATGATTCTTACAACAGTATAAATCTGATGATATCTTAACTGTTGTTTGAAACAAATTCCATACTCTTCCCATTGTAGTCAAAATGGAAAGTGGGCAATTCATCTGTAAGTTGCAGGAAAAAAGATACGTTCCCAAAGGAAGGACAAGAACAGATATGATTTTCCTTAAAGACAGTGAAAACAAGACAGGGGATGGAGGTTCATGTTGTATGTTTAAGACCTAGTACTGTCAATCCTGAAATTTATATGCATATACATAGCAGGGGAGTCAAGTGCACAGCCCCAAACACTGGGGGGGGGTACATCCTTCAAAAAATGCTTTTAAATGAGTAAACAGCACATTTTACACTACCCAGTTACATATGAACTCAAACTGTTTAGTCTCAAAGTTCTGACAGGGTTCCCACAGGATAAAATCAACTGATCACTCAGTTTGACCTCATTTGGAAAGAAAATCATGGAATCACTTCTGAAGGAAAGAATTTTAAATTGCTGTATATTTTGATTAAAAGCTGCATCTTTTACTTAAATCACTAGCAAAGAGGTGCAGCTTTTGCTGAATGAAAGCTTCTATCAAGGGCATATGTTCTCTCTTTAAAGTGAGTGCAGTAGCATGTCAAACCAAAGGAAATAAAAAAATATTGTTAAAGTGCTCATCTGCATATTGTATTCATTGTTATTCATTTTTTTCTTTCTTTTCAGAACTGTTTACGTTCCTGCTTTTTTTTTTTTTTTTGCTTGTTTCTATTTGTTTTTGGGAAACCTCAAACACAAAGACTTAAAATGTAATGTACATTCAGAAACCATATAGCTGAAACACTTGATGTCCCTTAAGGGGTAATGTGCATATATCCCATGGGCCTCTAACACAGGAGGTTTAAGGTATCACAGAGTGAAAGCTCTAGCCTTGCTATGTTTTTCTTGTAGTTTTTACTAACTGGTTTGTTTGTGTGACTTTTTTTACATTTTGGTTTGTCTATGTAATATGACAAATAATCTTAGTAAACGGAGTTTACTTACTGAGAAGGTCATGTTTGAGTAAGATACCATGGATTCAGGCAAGAAGACAGCATGGTAAATGTGGTACTGGCACAACCTAATGTAATGTGACTGATACTGAAAAAGAGAAAGGATGAGAACAGAGTTTACAAGACTAGAGGAGTGGTCTGAGACATAACAGCTTTCAAGGCAAAGGTATAAAATAACATTTCCAGGAAGCAAAAACCTTTGAAATAAGTATATAGAATGAGAGGAACAGAAACAATAGCAGCAGCCAGAAAGATAAAAGGGTCTGGTGCAATACTATCTGATGAACTGCTGGGAAGTAAATATGGTGAGGGAGCACCAATGAAACTGCAGGAATACTAGGATACCTAGGAGGAGCATCCCCAATAGAAAAAAATATTATCCCTCTGTGTAAACAAGTGGTATAACCCATCTAGAGGACTGTATGTGATTCTGGAGAGCGCACCACTGAGAGGACATGTACAAGACAGATGGAGGCAGTACACATTCTGTATCAGAAGCCATGTAAAAAGAGACTTGCAGAGCCAAATATGTATAGTCTTGAAGAAAGACTGAAGCTGAGACATGACAGAAATTTCATATATCTTAAGGGAATCAGCAGAGCCCAAACAGATTCCATCTTAAAAAAAGATATGTATGAGAATAGCAGGTCATATGTTAAAGGTACAAGATGCATGACTTGAGAAAACGTGGATGCATTTTTTCACAAAAAAGGGTGCTAGATAATTAGAACAGTGTGAAGAAGAGGTAGCATCAAAAAGAATGCTTTGGGTATATATAAGGACCTAAGGCATTTCTTGAAAGGACTGTGAAACCAGAAAACACTTTTTAAGTACGATTCCTAGTTTGCCCATTATGTAGAGGGATGGATGGGCATACAACGAGAAACAGATGCTTATATACCAGCAGGTTTGCTCTTTGTGGTCTGTCTTATTAAACACTGCCTCTTAATTTCTGACCCAGATTTTAAATCCTTCCTCATGACTACATCCACCAATATTTTTGTAACATACTATAAAAATAGCTTTACACAGTAGAACTGAAGCATTACTTTTGAAAAATCACAATGTTGACATGTATTTGATAAATGACAGCTGTCACATATTGACATGCATTTGATAAATGGTAGTTATCACTAAGAACGAGCATACTTTCTGTTCTCCCTCCTTTGTTTATACCTTTACCTTTTACATATATGTAAATATTTTTAAACACATCAAAAGGCATTGTTTCAAGCTGAGGTCAGGAAAGTGAAAAGTGGCAAAGATATTTTTTATTCAACATACTAAATGCAGGTTCATAACTGTATCAGTTTTGAGTAGACACATGCTACTATTTCAAAATAATCATCTTAGAGTCCTACTCTATACTTTTTTTCATTGTGTGTGTGTTTGCAGGCTCGTGCGTGTGTGTGTGTGTGTGTGTGTGTGTGTGTGTGCGCGCGCGTGTGTGTGTGTGTGTGTGTGTGTGTGCGTGTGTGTGTGTGTGTGTGTGTGTGTGTGTGTGTGTGTGTGTGTGTGTGTGTGTGTGTGTGTGTGTGTGTGTGTGTGTGTGTGCAAAAAAAATATTTTGAGTTTTGATCCTTTTGGATTGATTTTTTTCATTCAATGTGTTTTACTTTGACATTTTGAAGTACATCCACAAATAAATGTTTCATGTATATTTGTACACACACACACATACATGCATATAGATATATGTATGTACACACAAACATATGTGCATATACATTCTTACACACACAGTGCTATATACAGATATGTATGTGTGCACATGTATGTATATATTTTCATTTATTTCTGTATGTGTGTGTGTGTGTGTGTGTGTGTGTGTGTGTGTGTGTGTGTGTGTGTGTGTGCGTGTGCGTGTGCGTGTGTGTGTGTGTGTGTGTGTATATACAAATATACATGAAACATTTATATGTGGATGTATTTCAAAATATCAAAGTAAAACACAGTGAATGAAAAAAAGCAATCTAAAAGGATCAAAACTCAAAATATTTTTTTTACAGGGAACAATATAAACTCTCAGATCTGACACCACCAAGAAAAAGGCAAATTCCCATTCCTTGCTGTTCCACAACCTCTGACAAAGTAAATGAAGCAGAAGCAATCAAATGAGTTTTAGATCACTTCTGCTGGCAGTAAAAATGTTCGATATTATGAACTTTTGAGTATATGGAGTGTTTCCATATGTCTATATATAGACAGAGAGAGAGACAGACAGAGAGGTGTGTGTGTGGGTATGTGTGTGTGTTTACACAAACATATACATCTATGTATATCAGTATGACTATGCTTATCTGTACTTCTGTACCTATCATCATGTATCAGTATGACCATTGTCATTTACACATGTGCACATGTATATACATATGTGCACATATGCAAACCTATATGCATATATGCATATCAGCCAATATGCATACTGACATATTTATATGTTGGATTGTACTTTTTTCTCTGAATGCCCATATACTTGTGCCTATATAAATATTGCTACACGCTGAGCTGGTGGTGCTGCGGTAGCATTGTCGCCTCACAGTAAGACGTTGTCCTGTTCGATTCTCAGCTAGAGCGTCTTCTGTGTGGAGACATGGGTGAATGGGCGTACCTTCGTTGAAGGTTGTGCGTCAGGGCCAGCAACTCGGCACGTAAAAATCTACTACCAATCATTAGCGGACCGGAGTTCCACTGTGGCGACCCCTAATTGGGAAAAGCCGAAAGACACAACAACTTGCTGTATGCTGACATAGGCTCACACACATTCATACACACACATAAACCTACAGACTTGTATTAAAGTTATCAGAAACATTAGATTTCTTTATATGACTGGTGTAATACATAGGTAATTCTGCCATTCTCAATGTTGTTTGCACCAGATGTATATAAACAATATGCTCCACCAAAAGGTAACTGCCCTACACATAAATTATGTTTCATATTCTGGGAATACAAAAACTATTTATCACAGTAATGCATTCAAACATGTTGGTCTTACACAGTGCTTTTGCCATACACAACATACAGTAAGTAACTGTATACACTTATACATCTGTACAAATACATATATTATTGCCAGCCCCCAAACAAGATAGATAGCTCCTCTTTACATACATGTGAGTTTGGAGTGAGAAGAAATGTAGCAATGTCATTACACTATTCCAAGCCTCCTCTACAACACTCTTAGTCAAGCGACCTTGTGCACAGACTCCAGGGCAAGTGCAGTTTTTAGGAGGAACTGTTCAATGCAGAGGCCATCACTAAGCACATCTACAAATATATTTACACAAAATGGGTTGTTGGGTCTTGCAAGCCATTATAAGACTTAAGACCATGGCTGTTGCGTTGCACATTTTCAGTCACAGTGTGTTGTCGTGTAACAACCAAGAAAACAGTGAATTATCGCAACTAACTTCTGAGACATGCACAGCTCTTCATCACAGCTGCATTACTTTCAGCCACTTACAGCCCCCTCCCTCATCACATGCAGCAATTATAGACACTTTGATGTCAGCTACAGATGTCACATTGGCTTTCACAAAAAGAAAGGCTGCACAAGTAGTGCGTGTCAAGTAAGATCTATGAAACGCAGTATCACAACTACAAAGTATAGACATTTACAAGGCAAGACTGATCAGCTGACAGCAGCAAATACCCATTTTTCTCCATGGACAATGCCATCTATATATATTTATATTAAAAAAGCACAACAGTAACATATTCAGATGATTGAAATCACAACTTTATGTGTAGAAAAATAATGCATTTTGTGCTAAAATTGGACCTAAATAAATTGTGAACTGCTGTGATAGTGTCACAAACTATTTGGTTAGAGATACTTACTGCACCTACAGATATCTCAGTTTGGGGATCTTTTGAAACTCCAGTATCTTCAACAGAGATCCAGTAGTGCCAACACTGACCAGGCATTCAGTGGGCATATTGTTTACTTTGCATGCCAGATCAATGGAGAAAGCAGAGGCAACAGTCAGGCTGCTGTACCCCAGGCCTGACTTGGTGGGGATGGGGACCAAACAGACTAGCTAACACTCATCTCTGTGACCTTTGCCTTTGTAGCCTAGAAGTGAGAGATTACTACACTGTGCTTTCCAGTGTCCTGGGATTTGGCAGTAAACCATACAATTCACCATTATGATTTGCACCCCATCTTCTTGCATTATTATTTTGAGGTGCTCCTCGGTCTCTACCTTGGCAATCCTTTCCACTTCCTCTTTCTTAAATTTTGCCAGCAGAATAATATTGAATTTGTACTCGGTTGCTTCCTCTTTCTTTTCTACAACACTTTTCACAATGTTCAACAAGTGACAACACATCTTTAATATCTTATCCTTTCCAGCCCACTGCTACTTGCAAAATATATTCTTTGATTTTAGGTAAAAGCCCCTGTATAAAAGCTGAAGTAGAAGTCTACAGAGCTGTAGGTGTAGTATTATCTTCAGTACCTGAATATCTCTGAAATGCTGTGAGTAATCAATCTCACTAATCTGTACTGCTCTTATCATTATTTATGTTACAAGTGTATTTAGAGCGATTAGGTTTAACTCAACATATATCTTTGTCTCTGCCAAATGAGCTCTGCTTATGGATACCTTGCTTTTTCTAACTTTTTTAATTATATCTGGCAATATAGTTTTAACTGATTTAGGTCTTCCCAAAAGGAATCATAACATTTTATTATATTCTCAGAACTCTTTCTTGAAATGCACAGGATCATCCTTGTATCTAGAATATATTTTATTGAATTCCTAACATAGCTAGATGACTATAGATAATGCGTTCATCTTGGGTGCCCTTTATGGTCCAACGTTCTTCTAAAAGAAGTATTAGTTAACTGTTCTCCTCTTTTTATAATCTGTTCACTTGTATCCTTAGCAGGCCTTTCATACTCAGTTCCTTCAGATCTCTTAGTCTTTTATTAATTTTTACTCTCATTCTCAGAGTCCTCAGAATGTGACTCATTTTCTGTTTGTTCTGATTTTTGTTGCCTCTTTTTTAAAGCTGTTGCCATTTTCTTCATCACTGACACCTGCTTCACACAAGTAGAAACCAAATTTGCCATTTGCATAATTTCTTTTATTTTTCCACTTGTATCTAAAGAAGGTGGGACAGTTGTCACCTCCTGTGCTGAAGACATAGCTGCTGGACTCTGCATTTGCTGATTCTGATTCCATAAGTGTAAGAGCTTGGGATGTGGTCATGGCTTAGATGACCAAGGTCCTAGTGATGGAGGTCTGTGGGATCCTTGTGTGCTGCTACTATAGGATTGATGGAAGGTGGTCTTCTAGCTGCTAGTGATATAGAGACCACTATTCTCAGAAGATCATTCCTGTCCTCTCTTCTGTACTGGTTTTAAAATCTGTGCTTTATGTTTTGAAACTACAATCTGAGAGCAAAAAGAAGTTGTGAGTTCTTCAGTTTTTATTAAATCCTTTTTATTTTAAGATTCATGCCATGGCTTCATGTTTCCTTAAAAGTATCATTTGTACTTCATAGTCCTCCAAAGACAGATCTTTCATTCATTTTAATTTTTTTTTATGATAATTGAAAAATGAAGTCCATTGGGCTGGAGGTACCTTGTTACCTCCACAGTCTACTACTTCCCTAAGATATGTAAGTTTATGTAGAGCAAATGTCCCTTTTCAGAAAATCGCTTTTCTGTACCTTGCTTGGTATATTTTTTGCAATCCTTTATAAACTTGTAAGTTTTCTCTCCATACTTAGTGTGCATGTAATCCGCTGGTTCTCCTCTGGAGAACTTCATTATTTAACTTTTCCCATGCCTATTAGTGCAATCACACAAAAGACAATGACAGTAAAATGACTTTGATTAGGGCTGAAGAAAGTAAGCACTCAACTGATGTCTCCTTACTTCACCACAGTGGTGAAGACTTCTAGGTTAATCTCACCCATATGGAGTATAAACTGACATAAGTATACCCCCCTCAGAGTGTTAGGGTCTCATATAAGATTCTTTCCCTCATACCATACTAACATTTAAAGCTGAGCAGGTTGAAAGTGTGTTCCTCAGAGCTTCACCTTGGTCTTTTACATCCAATTCATACCTCAAGTGCAGGAGGTTTGTGTGTCATGATAGTAAGCCAAGGATAATCCCTGTGTATCCAATTTTTTTCTTATCCTTGGTCACTCAACAAACTTTTCAGTCATACAGAGCCATACACTTTCATGTAACACTTTCATGTATTCATACCTATGGTCCAACATGATGTAGGGTATCATTTTTTTTGTACTTTTACATTTATATCTCAAAATGCTATGAGCTCATGAGTTTTTCTATAGCATAAACATTCAAGTCCTTATAAGGGTAATTAACCCTCACTGAACACCAACTTAAGTTCAGTTAGCTCGGATGCTTTACCTCATAGTTAGCCTTTCTAGTTCTACCGTCTGGATATATTTTTCTGACAACACTGATACCATCATCTTATATGCATAAACAAAAACGAGGCAATAATTGTATGCTATGTGAGAAAAAGATAATACTGTTTATTTCTCTCTTTCTCAAAGTAGTCTGCTAATAAGTGCCAAAAGCAAGTCCTGATAACCAACTGACAAAAACACTGACTTGCTGAAAAAAGGAAGACTGAATATAATCTTTGAGTGCTTTCATTCCATATTTAACACGAACTTCTTCACAAGTTCAATTTCTACATTTTATAGAACAAATAAATCACATTATCATAGTCAGATGATCGTCAAAAATGTTATATGACAATGTTGAAATAATAGCTCTATTACATTAAAAATACTTATGATTAATTCAAAATATGCATTTATTTATTTATTGACATTTGATTATCGGGAAAGTCTGAATAGTTAGTTGCCTATTTTCAGTAGAGGCCTGGACAGAAAAGCTCCAAAGTAATGCAAAAATGTCTTAAGAACAATAATTTTACAATTGTGACACTTCCAAGATGGCTGCACACTGAGTAACAGCTTAATTTTAGTAGTCCCTGTGTGAAAACACTAACTCAAAAAACAGAGCCAGTGAATTTGTATTTTTGGGTAAATTTAAGTAACTGGCTATTAATGGCAATGCCTGGATGCCAGCAAAAATGAAATTTGGAGAATCTGAAAGAAATTCAGTCATAGAAGATGAGAAGAAAACACTGACTGGAAAGAATCCTGCAGTTGTTCGGTAAGCTCCAGCTTTGGCACAATACATGACTTCTGGTAATCTAGAGGAAAAAGTCAAATGTCCTCAGAGCTGATTAAAATAAATGAAACACTGAAAGTATATCAACTCGAATAACCAAAGGCTTGAAAAAAATGGAAGAAATTTTAAGCAGATATTCAGATGAGTTGATACAACTGCAAAATCAGAGAACTAAATGAAGAAAAGGCCGGCTAAGTATGAGACTGCTCAAGAACAGAATTTAAAAAAAAATGGTAGAATTAGAAGACACAGCACATAGGGAAACCTGAGATTTTCTGCTGTACCAGAGAAACTGGAAGGAACAGACTGTAATAATTTTATTAAACCACAAATAAGAAACTGAGCTGGTATTCCACAGCAGAATGTATTAACTGAAAGGGCACTTTGTGTGTATGCTCCAAACATGGCCATGAGAATGCAGCCTAAACCTTTAATAGCAAAGGTGCAATCCTACCAGCAGGAAGAGTTGATTCTCACAAAACTGTGGTAGAAGGACTAAGTACTAAAAGTGGGAAAACGGAGAGTGCTTGTGGGAAATGACTACTTACTGTACACCAGACAGAAGAGAAATACATTTTTCCTGGAGGGTCACAGTAATTTTTGATGCATAAAGAACATGCTAAGGAAGAAATAAAAAGTTTGTCCTACAAAACACGAGGTATTAAACAGAAGGGGATCCTGCTTCTTATTCTTCTGATAATAAAGAGTATAGATAGACTATGCCAGTGAAAGCTTTTCCAATGTTTTAAAGGTAAATGCGTGAGAGACAGAAAAAAGCACAAGTGTTGTCTAGAAGAACCAGGAGTACATTGGAAATAAAACAGAGGCTGTATTTGGGAGATGGAGATCAATAGGAAGAAAACCAGCAACCCAGAAACTGAGAATAAATGTGGGATTACAAAGCATTCATTACATTTGTGAAGTATGACAGAACAAGAAAACCTGGAACATTTTAACTTTTTTGACTTTGTAAAACTTGTAGGGAACTCCAAAGCATTTGCCCTACTTCATATCATTAATGTTTAAAAGAACATTTAGAAAATGGGAAGAGGAAGGAAAGAGTTAACTGCAAGTAAAACAAATTTTTTTCTTAACAGTATTTTTATAATACATGGCATATATTGCATGCTACAAAGTAAAGCTTTTTAAATTATTTTTGTGTGTAATAAGGATACTAAAGTAAACAGCTGACACTTCTTTTTAACTTATTCTTTCTTTCTTCTTGCTCAGTTTTAATAAATGTAGGCACTGCAATGAAAAATGAGAAGAAATCCTGGACAAAAGAGTATAAGAACAATTGATACATTTTATCTTAATTTTGCATAGTGGAATAACTGGATTAAGGCATTTGCCATGATTTAATACCAGGTTTTGAGGGGGAGCAAATAAATAAAAGAACATTGAATAAAATGAAACGTTTCCCTCTAGCACATTAATATCCACAGTACAATATGTGTAATGGAAGGTAACTGTGCATCTGGTTCTCATGTTTTTATGTAGGCAATCTGATAAGGGTGCAATAAAAAGCAGAATACTTCTTTCTTTCAATAACTAGGCAATAATGTTTTCTGAAAGCATTCAACCTGTTTTCTACATCAGGGGAGGAATAAAGATAAGCCCAAACAGACATCACTTAGTGGAAGTAGAAGCACGGGCTGCACCATGCATCTTAACATGGATAATAAGAAGTTATATACTCACCATAATGTTCCATCTGTGTTGTTGATTTTCATTCTTCCTCAATGTGTGGGTTCAGATCCAATCCTCAGATCTGACTTGGCCATTACTATAGCTCATGGTAACCAAAAAACTGTTGAGCCTAACCCTTACCCAGCATGCATAAGTCCTAAGGACCTCACATCTTGTTTGCTAATAGAAGTAGAAGAAAGGCCATAATGCCTTAGAAATCAGAGAAACTATATCTGGAGCCCATAGTGAGGATGTGACCTCCTAAAATCCACCTACTCTTCTAGGAGATAACTGGCAGGGGAGTGGTGGGCGGGGAGGAAGAATGAAAATCAACATAGATAGAATGTTATGGTGAGGTCATAACTTTTTAATCTGATCTTGTCAATTTTCACTCTATCCTTAACCTGTAGGACAGAGTCCCCATCTACTTTAGATTCCGGGAGGGCTCATGGAAGGATGTTCTTGAGCACCATTGAACCGAATGATGCTCTTCCCCTGGAGACCAAATCTAATTTGTAATGAGTAACAAAGGTATGGGGAGTAGCCCAAGATGCTGCTGCACAAATGTCATCTATGGATGCCCTGGATTGAAATACAGAGGAAGTAGCCATAGCTCTAGTTGAATGAGCTCATACCAGTTTTGGTAGAGTAACACCCAACTTGTTATATATGAAATATATACAATCTGTAAGCCATTTGGCCAAAGTTATCTTTGTCACAGGTTTTCCTAATTTTAAATATGAGAAAGAGACAAATAATTGGTCAGATTTCCTAATATTCTTTGTCCTGTCAAGGTAAAAATAAAGCTGTCTGTGGACATCTAATATACATAGGTAATATTCACCTTTGTTTGAAAGTTGTGGGAAAAACACAGGTAAATTAATGGATTGGTCAATATTAGACTCAGAAACCACCTTGGGTAAGAAAGAGGGATTGGACCTCAAAGTGACTCTAGCTCTGTGAAAAATTAAGTATGGTTGTTGACACGGTAAGGTTTGAATTTCTGAAATTCTTCTTGCTAAAGTAACAGCCACTAGAAAAATAACTTTCCAAGCCAAAAATTTTAGTTCACACTTGGCTGCTGATTCAAATGGTGGTTGAATAATAGCCCGCAACACCAGATTCAAGTCCCAAGGCAGAGTAGGGTGTTTAAAGGGGGATTTTAAGAGGAGTTCCTATCAAAAAGGCTTTACAAAGTTTGTGAGAAACAAGTGAAAAGTCTTGATATCAAATATGATAACTGGATATAGCTGCCAACTGTACCTTATAGTAGAACTCAATGTGCCTTCTTTGAAAAATAAGGCTAAGAAGTTAAGTATTGTATGAATAGGTGCTGAAAAGGGGTCAATGATATTCTGATGTGGCCAAAAAAAAATTTTCTTCCATTTACTCGTGTACAGTTTTCATGTTGACAGTTTCTGAGAGGATAAAAGTACAGTATATGCCAAACAGGGGAGGAGACCCTAGGTTGTCTGACTACTACTGGAACTGAAGAAACCAAGCTGTTAATCTGAGGCTTGAACTGTCCGGGTGAATCATGTTCATCATGTGAGACAGGAGATCTGGAGTTGTATCCAGAAACCAAGGCTGTTAAAGTATGCGAGGCCAAAGGAAAGGAAACCAGATCTGTCGAGACCAGTAAGGTGCAATGAGGATTACTTTGCTCTTCAAGCTGGCAGCTTTCTGAAGGAATTTCCAGATTAATAGAGTCAGAGGAAAGGCATAAAAGAGACCGAGGGCCAGTTATGAAGAAGAGCATCACTCCGTGATTCCCCCTGTGGGGGATTAGGGCAAAATAGTTGTTGCACTTGTTGTTTAGGGGAGAGGTGAAAAGATTGCAGCAAGGCTGACCCCATTGGTGGAAAATCCTTTCTGCCATTGTCTGATTGAAGGATCACTCGTGAGGCAGAAGAATACACCTGCTCAACTTGTGTGCTATCCCATTGGACTTCCCCAAAATATGTGTTGCTATAGGAAAGTAGTTGGATAAGATCATCCATTGTCATACTCTGAGGACTTCTCAACACAAGGGGTAGGACCTGGTTCCTCCTTTTTGTTGATGTACCAAATTACTGACATGTTCTCTGTTTGAATCACAATTTTTCCCAAGGGGAGAGCATCCTGGAAAGCCTGCAATGCTAAAAGTACTGCTCACATCTCTAGAACACTGATATGCAGATTGTCCTCTTTGGGGGACAAAGGGCCTTGAATTGTTTTCCCTGAAAATGCCCCCCACTCTAATTGGGAAGCATCCATGGTCACTGTGGCCTTGGGCTGAGGGAAATAAATGGACGACCTTGCTGGATTTGACCTGACTGTATACAGCATCTGAGATCTTTTTTGTATATGTTGGTGATTGATATTGGAGTTGACACTGGTTGGTGAAGTATAGACCATTGTGTTGCAAGCAGCCATTGTAAAATCCTCATGTGAAGTCTGGCCAATGGAACTATAATTATGGAGGCCGCCATGGATCCCAGAACCTGAAGGACCAAGCATGCTGAAATTTTGGAGCTGCAAATTATTTTCGTTACCTGTGATCTTATTGTGTCCAGTCTTGACGGGGAAGAGAGGCTATCATCATCTTTGTGTTTAGGATTACTCCTATAATTCTAAAGTCTGAGTTGGTTCCAGGTGAGATTTTTTTGTAATTTATGGTTATTCCCAAATAGGAATATGTCAGAAGAACCTGGAATCTTGCCTCCACTAGTTGCTGCTTAGTCAGGGTGGAAGTGAGCCAGTCGTCTAGATGCGGAAACATGCAGAATCCCTGCAGTCTCAGGAGAGCTGCTACCACTGCCATACATTTAGTGAACACCCTGGTGGTTGTGGTGAGACCTAAGGGCAGAACTCTGAATTGATAATGTCTGACTTCAGGCCAGAAGTGAAAGAAACTTCTGGACCACCTGTTTATCTTTATATGGTAGTACGCATCCTGAAGGTCTAGAGAGCATATCCAGTCATCTCATTCCAGAAAGGTAAGAATGGAATGAACTTTGACCACCCAGAAACTGGTGTGTTGAACCATTTTGTTTAAAACACTGAGATCCAAAACGGGTCTCCAGTCTCCTGTCTTCTTTGGCACTAAAAGGAGTCTTGAGTAAGTTACGCATTCTCTCTGGTCTGGTGGAACCTCTTGGATGACTCTTTTTTTTCTAGCAGCTTTTGTATTTGCAGTGCTGCTTGTTAACTCTGACTGGGTGGAACAGTGGGGATTTTTTTGTGAATGTGAGGAGGAAGGGGAAATGGTACACTATAACCTCTGGAAATGATCCTCTACACCCAGGTATTGGATGTTATTTGTAGCCAGGTTCTCTGATGCAGGGACAATCACCCCGATGGCCTCCAGAGGAAGATAACTGGGCCTCCTTTCAGGACTGCTGAAACAGCTTCCCAAAGAAGGTATCTCTGGATCCCTGGTTTTGTGGGCCACCTCTGCATGAGGGAGGTGTCTACCATTAGAGTTCCCCCATCTACCCCTGGGGGAACTACCTTGACATGTGTCTTGAAAAGGTCCTTGGAGCATTTTGAATCACATCTTTCCACTACTTCTCTGATCCCTGGAAAAGGATCTCTGAGGAGTGGAAAAACAACACCTACAGCAGACAAGCCCCAAGATTCACAAAGCTTGCGCCAGGTGCAGGAGTAGCGTCAGTGTTCCAACACCAAATATGGCTGCTGAATGATGCAGGTACGAGCTGTTTTCACGTGCACTACCTGCGCATGCTACGCTGGCACAACTCTCAGCTCCTGTATGCTAATCACCCCATTTGCAGCAGTGTAGCATGCAAATGAGGGCAGTTAGTGATCCAGGAAGTGATGCAGGTGTAGTGTAAGCATGCAGAAATGTAAACTGTAAAAAAACGGTTTACATTACTGCAAACATAAAATTGGAGCCATGTCAGCCGGCCAAACACATGTATTATATTGTTAATATATGCCAATGGCTAAATATTTAGCCATTGGCATAAAAAATGTGCAAAATGTAACATTAACATTATTATTTGTTCTCGCTCTATCGCAAAGTTTAAAGCGTAGGGCAGCGGAGCACAAACAGGATCATAAGAAAAATAGAAAAAAAGAAAATAAAACTGCAATGTAACACATAGCATGATTTCCCCATAATAGTCAATGGCAGGCATGTTACACCACACCATGGTGCAAGGGTTGCTAAGGGGCTGTGTTAGTGTTATGTGCGATTTCTAGGAATTAGTACCCAATCTAGTGCAAATGAGAGGAGTTATACTGAATCACAGATTCCCCCTGGTGTAAGGATGCACCTCACGGCGTAGTGTTATAACACCAAGGTGTGACCATGAGATAAAGATGACAACAAGAGAGGGGTGTGTCACCTTTGCTGTAAGCACATTGGAGCAATGTCAATCTGGTTTGCCCATAGCTAAGCAAAGTTAAAGGAAAGGGGTGTGTTTAACTGGCTGTAACTTTGGCTAGCTGAGAGCACTCAAGGTAACCGAGTATGTATGTGAACGGAGATTAAAACGCGCTTAAACCTGGTAAACAGGTATGCATGGCGCGTACAGGAGCTGGAACAGGAAGGATATATGAAAAAAATAAGGAAATGCTGCAGCAGGGAAATTGGAGTACAAATGAGCAATTAACACCTAGGAACCTACAGTGGGCCACTGACAACAACAGACCCAGGGTAACCTACCAGGGGCTACATGATCTGGAGATAGAGCATTACAGAGTGGACAGGGACACCCTACAGCAACTTGTGGAGCTGTGCCGGCCACACCTCACAGCCAGAACAAACAGAAGGGAACCCACCCCAGTGGATACCAAGGTATGCGTAAGCCTGAGAATACTAGCCACAGGTACCTTTCAAAGGCCATCTGGGGATATCATGGGAATCTCACAGGCATCAGCATCCAGAGTACTCCACCAGTTCCTGGATGCCATGTTACCACATGCCAGTGAGCACATATACTTCCCCCAAATGCAGGAGGAGTTGGCCAGCAATATGCATCTCTTCCACCGTGTGGCAGAATACCTGGAGGTACTGGGTCCAACAGACTGCACGCACATACACATCAAGTCACCACTTGGTGAGCAGGGTAGGCTCTACATAAACCACAAGGGATACCCCTCCATTAACTGCCAGGTCGTGTGCAATGCCCAGGGCATTATCATGGATATGTGTGCTGACAGCCCTGGAAGCTATCACGACTCCCACATCTGGCATGCCTCCACAGCTGTATCAGACATTTGCCAGGGGGGAACATCCCATATGTCCATCTGATGGGGGATGCTGGCTATGCACTGGAACCGTGGATGATGACACCCATCAGAAATGCACACACACCCATGCAAAAACTCCATAATGAGGCACACGCATAAACCAGAATCATCATAGAGCATGTGTTTGGGATGCTCAAATCACGGTTCCATTGCTTGGACATATCTGGTGTAGCCTTGCAGTACTCTCCAGCCACATGTGCCCAAATCATCATAGTATGTGCCATGCTACACAATATGATCCTGCCAGAAACAACTGCAGCAGGGACAGAATGGTAAAGGCCCTCACAGCCCACCACCATTGCCAAGGGCCCCACAGGCACAGAGGGACTCAGACCATGAGCCCCCTGAGCCGGCCCCTGTAGGCAGACAGAGGCGTGCCCAGTATGCCCATATGTTGGCAAAGAGGGAACATATAGCACACACACTGACAGTGTAGGCACCTAGGGACTGACACCTTTCTCCACCTGCACGCACAGTAAAACTGGATGGCACACACAAGACTACCTGTAAATTGTCATGTATAGGCAGTCTACTGTGTGCATCCAACATAGGTAGCCCGTAACTATTGCACAAACAACAGCTATCGGCACAAGGAAAGTCAACACCTGAACAGTAAATTAAGCTATCAGCATGTACTGCTACTGTATGTATAGGTTCATAGGTAGGTACCAGGCTAACTGCTCAAGGGCATTCATATGCCTAGCCAGAATGTGTCAGCTTTTGCCACCCCATTGATTAATTAACTGTCCCTCTGTCGAGCAGAGCCAATGGTGGGATGTACCTATTGTTCCCCATCCACTCTTCAAGGTTTCTCTTGAAGAGTGTCAGTGAGGGGTTATGCCTAATGTAGTTAGGAATTTTACTTTATATTCTCCCCTTTCATTTCTTATGTTATTATTACAAGAGTACGTGTAGCTCAGTGGGTTTGCATGCCAGTGCCCTTTGCTTAGCCTAGCTTACACATAGATATCATCTAAATAGAAAAATAGGCAGAAGCAATGTTAATGTCAATAGTGTAATGGTTAGAGCATTTGCATAGTATCTATGCATTTGTGGTTCAAATCCCAATAAAGTCAGAGATGCTTTTTATGTTAAAATGTATACCTTAACCACAGTTTGCATATTTAGGTAGTAATCTTCAGTTTAATAAACATTTGAAACATCCATATAAACCCATGTGTGCCCGAGAGTAAAGTCAACAGAGATTGTAATGTTATGTAAGTACATAGTGAGATGTTACTACACTTACGTACATATATATATCCTGAGTAGTTAGCGGATGTGACCGTGTTTGCGCGCACAGGTTATACGCTTTTAAATTTTGTTTAACCACATTTAACTGCCGCCTTAATGTCGCACAATCACTTTTAAACATGCTTACAACTACCATATTCTGGCCTAATAAAAGTTAAACCATCACAGGTTTTGAACTCTGGACCATGCACACCATAGTCACTGGACTTGACACTAAGCCATCTGAGCTGTATACATGTTTCATGGGTTTTAGAATACACCTTTTACTACAGGCATTCCACAGTACTGACAACAAATGGGACAGTCACTTTGTGTACATACGTACAATACATTGTAATGTACTGTAGTTTGTGAATCAACATATACAAGTCTACATATATATAACTGTTAAAAAGTAATACTAAATATATATATATATATATATATATATATATATATATATATATATGTGCATGTCAGTGATGTGTGCACATAGATATGAATATATATATATATATATGTGTGTGTATATATATATATATATATATATATATATATATATATATATATATCTATACAGACACATCTATAGCCATATATATAAACATCTATGAACACACTTTGTGACACAGAAGCAAGCCAAAGGAATTGAAGTGCACACAAAACACATGCAGATCTGGTATTATAACAATTAATATTAACTTAATTCACCATAGAAGGGACGGTTGTTGTATATGTGGAGTTTGGGGTGGGGGAGGAATGATGAGTAATGTAATTATGCATCAAGGAGTGTCTAGGATGGATGTTCAATAAGTGAACTGGAGGTGTATACATGGAGTATGGAAACAATAAAAAAGGACACAAAACCAGAACCATGCGCATCCCTAATACACCCTGTCAGGTCACATTGCAACACATAATTCCACAAACATATGAACATTAAAAAGAAGTTATGTCTTACCATAACGTTCCATCTGTATTGTTGATCCTCGTTCAGTCATTACGCATGGGTATCGGTTCCGAACTCAGAACCGAGCCGGCCATTTTCCAAGCTCTTGCCCACAATTCCCCTCTCCCTGTTACCTCAGATTGAGTTTGCAAGTCAAAGAAGAGGCTACCTCTGGTCAAATAACCTAAGAGAACCGGATGGTGAGATCCACTAGAAACCACAGGAGGGGGAAGGAGGGAGGGTCGTAATGACTGAACGAGGATCAACAATACAGCTGGAATGTTATGGTAAGACATAACTTCTTTATCTGATATTATTAATCCTCATTCATTCCTTACGCATGGGACAGAGTCCCCAGCTACCTCTATTCCTGGGAGGCTCTCATGGAAGGGCATTCCTGAGCACCATAGAACCAAAAGATGCTCTTCCTCTGGAGGCCAAATCCAATTTGTAATGATTGATGAAGGTATGAGGCGTAGTCCAAGTTGCAGCTGCACAGATGTCATGTAAAGAAGCTCTGGCATGGAAGGCAGTAGAAGTTGCCACCGACCTTGTTGAATGAGCTTTCATGGTAGTAGGTAACGAGATATTACGTTGTGTATAAATGAAGGTCACACAGTCCTTCAACCATCTAGCTAATGTGACCTTAGCAACAGCAGATCCAAATCTAGGTCCAGGAAAGGCCAAAAATAACTGGTCAGATTTACAAAAGGACCTAGTCCTGTTTAAGTAAAAACGGATTTGCCTGTAGATATCTAGGGTATGCAGGCAATACTCTCCTCTGTTTGAATGATTGGGAAAGAAAACTGGCAATTCAATGGTTTGATTAATGGACATTTCAGACATCACTTTTGGCAGAAATGATGGATTAGTTCTCAGAGACACTCTATCTCTATGAAAAAATCAAGTATGGACTCTTGATACATAAAGCTTGAAGCTCAGAAATACGTCTAGCAGAAGTAATGGTGACCAAAAACAAGGTTTTCCATGACAAATGCTTGAGGTTGCAAGAAGAGGTTGGTTCGAAAGGTGGCATTGTCAGAGCTTGTAGAACTAATGATAAATCCCATGGTTGAATAGGTTTTCTAAACGATGGATTCAGATGATTCACACCTATTATGAAGGTCTTGCACAATTTGTGGGACATAAGAGAGGAATCTTGGACACCCTCATGAAAATTAGAAATTGCAGCCAAATGAACTCTAATGGCAGACGCCGATAGACCCGATTGGAAAAGGTTGGCCAGATAGTCTAGTATTATCGACACTGGTGCTAAGAAGGGATCTACTTGTTTATCTTTCAGCCAACAGGTAAATCTTTTCCACTTGCTCAGATAAGTAATTCTAGTGGAAGACTTATGAGATGCAATGAGAATGTCACGTACTGGTAAAGAAAGATCATTCTGCCTGGCAATCAAGGAAACTGGAGTAGCCAAGCTGTGAGCTTCAGGCTGTTCAAGTTGGGATGAATCAGGTTCTGTGGATGTGAGATCAACTCCAGGGTTGGATGGAGAATCCATGGTCGATCTAGTAGGTGAGGCCAAAGGAAGGGAAACCAAATCTGTCGAGGCCAATATGGTGCTATGAGGATCACCTTGCTCTTCAACCGACGGGCTTTCTTCAGAAACTGGGGAATGAGGGGAAAAGGGTGGAAATGCATAAAGAAGACCCGAGGGCCAATCGTGGACTAGAGCGTCCCTGGGTGACTGTCCTGGAGGGGGAATCAGGGAGAAGTAGTTGCTGCATTTGTAGTTGGTTGGGGATGCAAATAGGTCGCAGCAAGGACGGTCCCAGCTGTAGAAGATCTCCGCCTCTATCAAGGGATTCAAGGACCACTCGTGAGGTTGAAGAATGCACCTGCTGAGTCTGTCTGCTATCACGGTGGAACTCCTGAGAATGTGAGTTGCTAGAAGAAAACGGTCAGTAGCCAATGGCCATTGCCATATCCTCAAGACCTCTCAACAAAGGGGGTAAAATTTGGTTCCACCTTGCCTGTTGATGTACCAGACCACCGCCATGTTGTCTGATTGAATCACAATTGTCCCAGACAGCAGCAGGGGATGGAATGTTTGCAACACCAGAAGCACCGCCCTCAGATCTAGAACATTTATATGCAGATGGGCCTCCAGTTTGGACCAAGTGCCTTGGACGGTCTGTCCCTGACATAGCCCCCCCACCCTATCAGGGAGGTGTCCGTGGTCACTGTGGCCTTGGGTTGCTGGGGGGAAAAGGGGTGAGACCATTGTGACAGATTGTGTGTCATCCACCAATTTAAATCCTGTTTGCACCTGTGGGTTACTCAAATCATGGCTGAAAGAGGATGCTGAAAGGGATACCATTGGGTGAGCAGTAGCCATTGTAGAAGCCTCATGTGAAACCTGGCCAGGGGGACAATGGTGATGGAGGCTGCTATGGAACTGTAGAACCAAGTGAGCAGTGGATTTCTCCATTGAAAGGATTGGAATCAGTTGTTGCTTTATCCTTAAAATTCTGTACTCTGGAATGGCAGCTCTGCAGTTATTTGTGTCCAAGATAACCCATATGAATTCTGTCGACTGAGATGGGGTGAGATTGGATATTTGCCAGTTTATGGTTATGCCTAGGATTTGTGCAGTGAGGAGAGAGTATGCCAGGGCTTCTTCCCGTAGATGTCTGGTGGGGGCAGAAATGAACCAGTCATCTAGGTATGGAAACACTTGGAATCCTTGAAGTCGCAAGTGAGCTGTGACAACTGCCATGCACTTTGTGAACACTCTGGGGGCTGTAGAGAGTCCGAAGGGCAGTACTCTGAACTGGTAGTGACTGGCTCCCGCACGGAAGTGCAGAAATCTTCTTGATGCCCTGTCCACTTTTATGTGGTAGTACGCATCTTGAAGATCTATTGAGCACATCCAATCATCTTTTTCCAAAAGCGGGAGGATAGACTGTATTATGACCATCTGGAATTTTTGTACTCTCACAAACTTGTTCAATACACTGAGATCCAAAATTGTTCTCCAGTCCCCAGTTTTCTTTGGCACCAAAAATAGTCTTGAGTAGAATCCGGACCCTATCTGGTCTGGAGGGACTATTTGGATTACTCTCTTTCTTAGCAGCTTTTCTATCTCTATTGCTGCTTCTTCCCTTTGACTGGGTGGAATGTTGGGAAGGTTTTTTAAAGGGGCAGGACAAAGATCGAAGGGGATATGATAACCTCTGATTATAATCCTTTGTACCCAAGAATCAGTGGTGATGGTTAGCCACGCAGAAGGGTACAAGGAGAAATGTCCCCCGACCACCTCCAGAGGAAAAGAGTTGGGCCGCTCTTCAGGAGTTCTGGTACGATTGGCCAGGGAAAGAATCCCTGGAACCCTGGTTACGCAGACCCCCTCTGCCCTGAAAGGAGAGTCTTCCCTATGAGTTTCCCCCTCTGCCTCTAGGGGAGAACTTGGCCTGTGTGTCACGGAAAGGACCCTGAGATTTCTTGAACCATATCTTCCCACTCTTTTGGTTTCGGGAGAAAGCACGTTGAGGGGAAGAATAATGGACACCTACGGCAGAAAGGGTCTTACCGTCCTGTTCACATCTGGCCAGTGTGCTTTTAACTTTGGGTCCAAACAATGAGGTGGCCTCAATGGGAGCGTTAAGAAAGGAAGCCTTAAAGGGTTCCATGAAATTGCACAAGCGCATCCAGGTGTGTCGTCTCAAGACCACAGCTGAACCCGCTGCTCTAGCTGCTCCTTCTAATGTGTGAGATATCAGTTGCATAGAGGAGTTAGATGTTGACTCAATGGTGGCCAGCTGAGAGGCCACTTTGTCATGGACCTCATCAAACACAGCACCAGCCAAGGTTTCAGAGATCTCAGAAATCAGATCCCTTTGAAGCCTGGTAAAGTTTGCCATATAATTCAGGGACCTGATAGTAAAGGTCACTGATGCAAAGGTGCACTTCCCTATCCTGTCCAGGGCCCGAGACTCTTTGTTAGGTGGATGAACAGTCTGGCTTTCTTCTTCTGCCAGATCCTTTTTTTTGCAGCCGCCACCACCAAAGCATCCACAGGAAGACCTTTTGACCAATGGGGATCCATAGCAGGAGGGGAAAAAATCTTATCTGGCCTCCAGGGAATAGCTTCGACAGTTTCAGGAGCCTTCCAAGCATGCTGCATGATAAGCTGGACAAGTTCATCGGCAGGTGGAGTAACCCAGGAGGTCGGGGGCCGGGCGCAAAAGGCCTGCAGGAACACAGATTCCTCAGAGGTCAGATTAGAGGACTGCCAGTCACCTCTCTGTTTCAGGATTTCAAAGATATCACCAAAGGATACCTCAGAGGGTGACCGAGGGGATTCTTCCCCCTCATCAAAATCTGTGTCTTCAGTGAGGGACTCCTCTGAGGAGTCCATGTGCTTCCTCTTACACAAACTTTTCCGGTGGACTTCCTCACTGGGAGAAGCTGAGGAAGACAGCGGAAAAGGGGTTTCCTGTGGGAATATGTCCTGAGGCCCTTGCAGCCAGTGTCCGCTCGGTGTGACTTGTGAAACCAGTGTACCAGAGGAGGGCGGAGGGATAGAAAGTCCAGTATTGCCACCAGCAGCGAAAGCCTTCTCCAGCAGTTGGAAGGCTGGTCCACCTGAAGAGGAGTGAATGTCTAGGCCAGGGGTCACCCCTCCCCAAAGTGACTCAGCCTGCCGACCCAGAGTCCCTGGATGGCTGTGGAGCAGCAAACTATGCATGTTACAACTGACATCCTGGGTCATAGCAAAACTTTCCTGCCACAAAGGCAAATGCGGTTCCTTAGTGAGATCCATTACGGGAACTGCAGAAGGGGAAGACTGTGCTATATCCATGGACTTCAAAGGCAATGAAGGAGGAGAATAAGAAGGGGTCTTTGGAGATGGGTGATCACCTCCCAAGGAAGGATAGTTACTGGGGGGTGGGATACCTCTGGCCAAAAGCACCCGATCCACAAGACGCAACACATCATGTTCGGAAAGGCTTCTAGTGGACCTCAAAGAGACTGAGGGAGAAACAGGCCTGTCCACAGAAGAGGCAAACTCGGTGCCCATCTCACAAGTCTGCACCGAGAACAATGGTGCCGAGAGAGACTGGACTATGGGTGTCTGCACCGAAGAAGTCATTGGTGCCGAGGCCATGGTCTGAACCGACACAGTGAGATCGGTGCCGAAGTGGTTGTCAGTACCGAAGCTGGAACTGACAAAACTGAAGTCAACAATAAAGGCGTTGGTTTCAAGTAGGACGTCGGAGCTGATGTGGTCAAGGTCTGCGCTGACTGAATGGCCGGTGCCGATACAGTGGTAACAGTCTGAACCGAGGAGCCCCTCGGTGCCGATATAGTGAAGGCTACAGGAGAAGATGGAGCCGAGATCACTAATGGAGCCGAAGGCCTCAGTGCCGAAGGTCTAGGCACTGAAAGCACTGGGGCTGACTGAATGAGCTCTGGGACCAAAACTTTAGCCTTTTTAGGTTTTGCTTGGTGGGAGTCCCCAGCCGGGAATGTAGGCAAAGATTTAGTCTTGGTAGGAACATCCAAGATTTTCTTATGGGCTCTAGGAGGGGTTGAGGCCTCCGACCCAGAAATAGCCTCTGAAAAGGGAGATTTAACAAGTCCTTTCAGCAACAACTTGTTTTTCCTTTCCAACAAAGTTCTATTTGAAATGTTTTCACAGATAGTACAGGGCGGGTCAACAGATAAATAGGATGCCCCCAAACAATAAACGCACAAAGAGTGTGCATCAGAAGTCGGTAGTTTGTGTCCACAATCAGACCATTTAAACCCCGGACTACCTTTCTTATCTGCTATGATAACAAAATTAGATAGAGGAAAAGGGTACCAGCAATGGTACAAAAGAATACCCGAAGATATGAAAAAAAAAAGAAACGATTACCAACGATGGTAAGGGCAGAATACCTCGTGGTAAAAAGGTAGAGAAAAGAGAAGAAAACCTCAAGAAAATATGGTCACTAGATGCAATAGGGTAAGACACAATGAAATAGAAACTTTTCTGACAGAAAAGTAATACAAATTACTATTATACAACAAATAACTGTACTTAGCTCAAGAGAAGCAGCATGACATGACCGAATGGCAATGCGGCAAACAAAATCTGAGGTAACAGGGAGAGAGGGATTGTGGGTAAGAGTTTAGCTCGAGAGTTTGAAGCTGACACGAGCTTGGAAAATGGCCTGCTCGGTTCTGAGGTCGGAACTGATACCCATGCGTAAGGAATGAATGAGGATTAACAATATCAGATCACGTATTATACATATGTACACCAACTGACTGTCACTTTTGTTTTCAGTAGTGAGGAATGCTTGTAGTAAAAGGTATATTCTAAACCCCATAACACTTGTACATATCTCAGATGCCTTAGTGGTAAAGTCAGTGACTGTGGAGTTCATGGTCCCAGGTTCAAGGGCTGTTTATTTTTATGAGGGCCAAAATAAGGGCCATTGGATGCAGGTTGATTAAGGTACTTTTAAGCAGTTTTAAGTGGGTTTGCATGGTTTTGTGCGATGGTAAGCGGCACTTAAACACGGTTAAATGGATAAGCGCTTCACAGGTGTAACCTTTGCTTACCATCACATAGAACATGGGCAAACTAGCTTACAACTACTTAAATGTGCGTTAATCACTCTTTCCCTAGCAGTGCCTGCTCTGAGAAGTAAAATAATAGCCACTTTATGGTTAGAACCCACAACCATGTACACCATCCTCAGAGTAACCTACCACTAAGCTACCCAAGATGTATCTATGTCAGCTACATTTTCAGACAGGTTACAATACAAAAGGGAAGATTGTATGGAAATAGGGCAAACTGCCATGTACCCAATGAAAGGTGTATGTTATAGATATATATATATATATATATATATATATATATATATATATATATATATATTATATATACACATGTACATATATATATATATATATATATATATATATATATATACATGTCGATATATAGAGATACATATATACATATATATATATATATATATATATATATATATATATATATATATATATAGATAGGTTAAAAACATCAACACATCTATGGAGGTACATATAAATGTATGCAATAATATATACTACTGGTACATAAAGATATGAAGAGCGATATATATATATATATATATATATATATATATATATATATATATATATACATACATTAAAGTGTGTATATATACACACACACACACACACACACACACACACACATATATATATATATATATATATATATACACATATACATACATGTGTGTATACAGCATCTGAAGTGTTCAAATCTGAGTATAACATGGACCATAGCAATCACACATCCTACCCCCCAAACAATATGAATATAACATATGAAGAGTATATGTCAATACACTATTACAAATATGTGATACGGACATGAGCCAAATGGGGTTAGTCACCATCACAACTACAATGACTGCAAATATCCATGACAGAAATACACAGGCGTCCTCTATTTAGCAAACCTTTATTACATTCTGATGTATGGACAAAAGGATTCAAGGACTAACATTACCTGCATGCAATATAGGAAGTATTTAACAGTGCCTTAATGAACCAGCCTGCAATTACCATAGTATTAGTCCACTAAGGGATAGGTGTTCACATAGGGAAAGAACCCCCACACACATATAGAATATTTATAAAAGCAGTGTCTACACACCTGCATCTGCTATGTACACCCACCAACATCTCCCCCACACCCAAACTAATTACACCAATACATTCTGTCATACCATTACCAATTATTCACCCACTGTACTACATCTGCTGAAACCGTGACATACCTGGACAGAGTCACACTAACATGGCCCTATGTAAAATAGTTGCTGTTATACAATGGAACAGCTGCAGATGTGACAGGGTTTGTTTGAACAAATCATGTTTCAGAGGGTTGAAAAGTAATTACACCAGGATGTGTTACCAATTACTGATTATCAGCACAGTATGATACACATTAACACCTAACTAAAGATGTCTGGTGAGCACACTGTAAACCCCCTAACATGATATGCATAGCCATAGTCTTGAGCTGGTCAAACAACCTGGCCAGACTGAAACATATGCAGAAGTATTAGGTACAGACAAACCCTGCACAAGTAGCAATGTTCAGAAATATAACAGCAGTACTCACATGTAGACCAAAACTTCTAGACATTACTCATAATATAGTTGAGTTTGTCTCCATACAGCTGTTGCAATAGATTTCAGACCACACTTCCAGGCTGTCTTCCTCACAAGTAAGGCAAAGGGACAATGCCCAATTGGATTATTCAATTATACTCCACTTTTGCCATGGTATTGGCTAATGAAGTAGCTACACAGCTGATGTGCATGTAATTAACTACTTTGGAACACCAATTGGTGATCAGGATAGCACATGGTATTGATCTCTAACTATAAAAGGATGGAGTGTCACACATTCAAACCATCTGTATATACCTGCAGAACATTACAAAATACCCCAAAAAGAAATAAAACAAAGACCGAAATAAATAAAATATCACTCAATAACACCTCCAATTACCAATAAGGTATGTATACATTGTAGTATGTCTGTGTATGTAGTACCTGTTCTGTAATAATTACAGTGTAATCAATGCATATAGTGGAAATAGCTATCTTGTAGTAATGTATTGTTGAGCAGTAGTTATGCCTGTAGTATTCTATGTGTGTACTGCTGTAGGTCACAAGGCAAACTCCTCATACACCACAAGGGATGATATATTTGGACTTGGAATGCATTAATTCTTTTCCAGCCACTTTCTGTGTCAGGGTTGGTCCAACAAGTATGTGCTATAACAGAGGATAGTATATGCTGATATATTGTAACAGTAGACATATGTATGGGTGTATTAGTGAGATGAACATGTCAAAGGTGGGCTTACTTTGAAAATATGATCTGCATTGTGGGATAATGTGCCAATAACTGTGTAATGTACAGTATCCTAGGCAGATCTGTCCCATCTGTATTCCATCTTACATAGCATTTGTGTTATGTTATGCAAACATTAGTTATGTCTGTTGGCAATTACAATACTCAATAACAGGATACATATGCATTGTATTCATCTGACAGTTTACAGCATGATAGCAAAGACAATTGGAAGAGCTAGGTAACTATCCATGCACATAAGACATGTAATATCCACCTCTCTAGTATTGTTTGCAAGCAATAACAGCTGTGCACATGTACATGTTATGCAAATGTGTTGTGACCCTTGTTAAAGTGCTGGGACAAATAGCTATGTGCACATCTACATAGAGTGGATATTGAGCGTAGAGACCCATTGGTTGAACATTCATGTTTGTGTAGCCTAACCTCTCATTGCCAACCTAACAGCTGCTTTCAAATACTGTATGTAAGGTTGTGCACAGTACTGCTAATGAAACAAGTTGCATATCATCTTTAACTCCAGTGTAACATCTGCAGTAGGAGTGTAGGATGTAGGATGCTGCTCATGTGTAATAGCTGCTTCATAGGTGATGGCTTACACTATCTAATTATATCCTGCTCATGTTGATAGTGGCAGCAGAGTCTATTGATACTTGGCTCTGTTTGGGGAGTGGCTGTCCATGCCCAACAGACCTCATGGTTCTGGTGGATATGTGTGTATATACACAGAAAAGGATACAGACCTGTTGACACTTGCATCATATGTGATCAATTATCAGGATGTGATGTGCTCCTCAGATGAGGATTGCTGCTAAAGTTAGCTACTATGTTTCTGTAATAACCAGTGTTTACACGTCCATAACTCAAATATGTACTAGTGAGCATTACCGTGTAAAACATCTTCATAAGCAGCAAGTAAACTAAATACAGTACTTGGTACTTGTAGTACTGAATGCTTATACAGGCATGTCCACTAGTCAGCTACTGGTGTTTAGTAATGTCAACTTTATGTATGTGGCCATCCTGGGGGAATGTAATCTCTTTACCATGTACACTGCCAAACCCACCTAACACCACACCCCACACATTGTCTGGGATGCAACTACAGATGCAAGCTGGAAGGCAGTTCAGTCTACAGCCATGACTGGACTGGACAGTCATGCGGTGTAGGTTAACACATGCATCTCATCACCACACTCAACACATACCCTTACCAGAACACAGTAAGGACACCCACACATACCACCAGAAAACGCACACATTCACAGAGGCTTCCAAGTATCTGGCTGAGCAAGGGACCTCCCAAGCTGGAATAGTCAGACAACAAAGTACACAAACTGTATGACATAGGTTACAAAACTGTGCCACTCCTCAGAACACGTGGCAAGAAACATGCCCAACAGTACTCATATGTGAATGCAAAGTCCAGCACTATTTCACACACCAAGCTATATGAGGGCAAACATACTGTCAGCTGCCTGACTGCCATGATTAGCCACATACCCATACACTCAGACCACCTTTCAAACTGTACACATGGCTCTGGCATATTCCATGTTGCTGTGCAGGACCTGGGATGCCACAGCCTGAACTGCATGGAAACACACATGTAGGAACTGTCAGGTCTTGTAGCCCATGCAGGTATGTCCCAAGGCCTGGGTAGCAGTCTGCCATTGCCCAGAATGATACTGCAGTACAGGGACAAAAGGATTGTATTCCCCAATTGTCTAATGTACTGGTGTAATCCAAAGGGTATCCAATATCACTCTGCCTGGGATAACATGGTTGACAGACCATGATGCTTTGCCAGACAGGGCCTGCACCTGTCACCCCTGGGAATCTGGATACTGGCTAGGGCTCACACGTCCCCTATAGTGCCTTCATCATGCAAGGTTCAAGTGACAATTCCACTGCTGTAACAGGGACAACCAAGCAATAAACTGCATGTTTAGCTACTCAATCATACATTTTGGAAACTCAATATGGACTCATGTACGTCAGTCTTTAACATGGATACCATATCTGTGCAGTGAATGAGATATGGTTCAGGGCTCCAGAGACCACCCATGCATGACCATGTTATAACACATACCTCACCTCTTGGCCATTATCCTTTAGTGGAACACACAGGCCACAGGTGTGTCCATATTCCTGAAGGATATATACACCCCCAGGCTAGTTGCACTTGCATAACTTCAGATGCATTATGCTGAGCAACTACCTCTGTGCCAAAGTGGAAGCCAAATTGCACCTTGCTACACATCACCCACCATGCCTCTGAATTACCAACCGTCATATTGTGCTGTAATGAGGAATAATAGGTTTGAGACAGATAACCATAATAATGGCTACTTTCAACTATCCCACTATTAACTGGGAAGACTCCTCATGTACCAACGCCTGTGCTCAATGCATGTTTGATTTCATCACTACAATGACCTGGATCACCATAGTCACACAAACAGGGCTAACAGTATGCTACACATAGTCAGTCTCCAAAGCCAATGTTATGCTTCTTAAGACAGAAGTGGTGAACATAATGGCACCCATGCAGATGGACAATGCATGAGCAAATGCTGAATCCTACACAAATGCACTTTAAGCACTCACATTAGTGCAGTGATTGTCCTATTGAAACAGAACCAAGATTCAACCAAACACAAACAGGAAGGCAAACTGGTGGTACCCTGTCATAAACTGTACCACAGAAGGTATAAACTGTTGCAAGAGTGAACACACATGTGTGGAGGTGATATCTGGTCAGCCTCAGTAAGATTTAGATACACCATATAAGACCACACAAAGCCACTGAAACTAATCGACCACATATTATGAGGCCAACCACAGAGTATTCTATAGCTGTGTCATGAATCATAATGGCAGCAACAACACCTGCCCTGCTTCACAGCACTATGGCATGAGAAGTACTGTACCTACAAGAATAGCACTTGTTCATCCAGATAGGGTCTGTGATAACTTAATCCCACTCTCACCTCCCCCCCAACAGGTACATATATTTATATATTCATGTACACTACAGAGTCCCTGTAATAACAACTATGCAGGTACAAGCTGCACTCTCTAAAGCCATACATACAGCTTGCATGGGACCTGTCAACATCACAGAGTGTGTTTTACACAGACGTTAAAACAATTAGCTCTCCACCTACACATTATGTTCAATCATAGCTGCATGTCAGGCTGTGTACACACTGAATGGTGCACAGCAACAGTTATCACACCCCACAAAGGGGGAGACACCACTGATAATGGGAAATAGTGCACTACTACCCTTCTGAGTCTGTTCTGTAAGGCCATGAACCTTGATCAACATATTTGATGTAGTCAGTACAGATGGAGATGACAGTAAGGTTGATTCACACAGCATATCTCAACCTTGCCAGGTCTTAGGACACCATCACCCATACTGGGTTTCAGCTACACTCAGTAAACTAGGTGTATATACCTATGTCACATGATTGGTTGGCAACTGGACCGCTGGCAGAACCAACACTACAGAAGGTGTCTAATTAATACACGCACAGCAAATCAGTGCCAACTACAGTAATACAGGGTTCAGTCCTGGTACTCCCCCTCTTTGTTATCTAAATCTATACCATACAAACTAACACAGAAGTCATCTGCCTATTGAAGTTTGCAAATGACTATGAACCAGGAGCTATAGTTGACTCAATGAGTGCTGTGGGCAACATACAGAAGGGCCTTTGTGGGTCAGATGTGTGGTGTCTGTCATATGGCCACAATCTCACTGCAAAGTATTGCATTGTCATCCCCTATGTTAAAAACCCTGTACCCATGAACTACCACCTAGGCAGTGGGCAACATAATTGAAACTGTGTGTATGGGATCCAGCTGGACAGTAGTCTTTCCTTTGATAGTCACTTCACCACACCAGTCAGGAAGTTGTAAGTGGCACCCCTAATCATGACAGGGTGCCATCCATGAATATAGAGATCATTGCTCATCCATACTCAACACTCAATTGACCCATAATAGTTCACATATTTCCTTTAAGTGTTATTGGTCATGTTCAGATGGCCTACACTGGCCTTCCCAAACCCTAGCTCCACTATGCAGCATGATGCCTACCCTGAATAAAGCCATGTCCAACACAGAGATGTTGGACATGCTACACTTACACATCCTGATTTCAAATAAACACATACATCATGGACATCCACCCATCTAGTACAAGGATAATAACATGCCTGACAGATCCCTGTCCCATACACATTACATACTCCTGCCATACTATGCATCTCTGTCCAGCATAGCTGCACACTGCCCCTCTTTGAGACATGGTGTGATGATCACATGGCAAATATATCAGTAAACTTGTGGATCAGTTCTGTGGCACTGCTCAAACTGGCCACTGAAAGTTACCAGTCTGTTGGCTGCAGCTACGTAACCTTTCAGCCTATGCTCATACATGGCCCAGGATATATAGCCTACTAGTTCACTATGACCATAAATGCTATAGTTGATATCCAACCCTGCAAATACCATCAAGCTAGCCATTGTCCCATGTGTTTCACATGTGCAACACAGGTAATACATGGCAGGATGCTATACTACTGTACAGTGCCATGTAGATGTATATGGCAAAACACATCCATGTACAACTTGCTGTGAGCAAGTCTGCAAGGTCACAGGTCATGTCCCTTAAGGCTGTTTATGACTATATATGTGACATATACACAGCATTAAGTTCTCTTGCATTAATGTCAACACATCCAGGCATGTGCTAATAGGTAAAGACACCAGTACAGGCAAACAGACATGCCCCTATCAAGACAACATCTGCATGGAGTATGAGTAATGTCATCACTTGACACACACATATATGGTGATAACATGAAATCACCAGTAAGTGTCAAATGTGTGTGAGTTAAACATGTCAGTGGTGTTAGTGTCATGCAGATTTGAAAAGCCATATTTGTAATTATGATAAATGTGATACACATGTATGTGCAGCTGCACGTCTGTACTTCTCTGTGAGTTACTGTGATCTGTGACCGTCATAATGTCTGCCAGGTATGCCGCGTGCCAGGCTGCCACCGTACAGCCACTTGGAGGATGAGGTCCTCATTCCATATCTCCTTGACAACCATGAGACACTTTTCAAACATGTGCCACAGGATGCACAGCACCAGGATGCCCAGTGGGAGGAACTTTGCAGGAGGGTAAATGATGTTGGCAGCCACATTCGCACCTATCAGCAGGTGTGCCGACACTGCACCAACTTAATTAGATGGGCAAAACACTGTGCAAACACAATCGCCAAGGAACAAGTTGCAACAGGTGGGGGAGCCACTCACCCAGCCCCCACTCATACGTACTGAGGAGCACCTGGCCAACCTGGGGACACCTGCAGAACTCCATCCACAAGCTTCAGCTGGTATTGTGGAGGTGGGTGTCTCACAACCACTGAGCCAGGAGTTGGCCGGTAAGTCACTACTGCACATATAACACAGGTATATTTAATATAGATACATGTGTTACTGTACAATATTTAACTTAACATCACATGCAAGGCATGTATGTACCCAAGCCACATACTATAGTTTGCTACTCTATGTATGCACAGATGTGCATACTGCATAGCATAGTCTAGTGTACTGGCTTATGTGCCAACATGCACATTGCACCCTGTAGCTATCACACAGGTGTGGATGATGATCATACTGCTCTGACACTCCTATTTAGGTACCTCTGGCATTTTGCAGTGGCAGCAGCCTGTTGCTGGTGAGTTTGTTTTACTTAGGCTTGATAACACACAGATCATATTAGATGCATGCTATCTGCCATGTGGCCATTTAACACACATACACATAATGTATGGTGATCCTGTTAATATATACAGGTCAGACCTGCAATGCATCACAGTAGTTACCCATGTGGAATATTTAAAGACCTTATGAAACACCTACACTAAACCTTACAAACTGTCATTGCCAGATGTGTGGACAGCTGTAAATACAATGGTGGAGGTGTGGTTCACTGTAGGGACATGTACTACAGATCAGCATCACACATGTGGGGAATACAAACAGTACTATACAGAGAGCATATGTGTGCACACACTCTATATGTTTTGGAGCTGGATTATGACAAACCGACAGGAGTCACCCTTGTGGAGTATATCCTTGCTATGAATATCACACAATGTCATCTGCTATCTGACATGCCCATGACATTTTGTGGGCTGACTGCAACACTGGTTAACTATCCTGCAAAACATGATATCCCACATCCCAAACAGACCACCCTTTGTCTGCATAAACCTGTCCTCAGTGGAGCATATGACATCTACGGGTGTATGTCATATGGGACAACACTGACATATGAAATAGATGCCCATCACAACCATTGGACAAAACATGTTTACACATGGCCATGGAGGATGGCCAGAGACATGAAGCAGCACACACAGTAGAAGGGATGTACATGTGTGTTACACCCTGTTGTACATTGGCTTGACACAATACAACTATGGCCTTTGTGTAATAATTATATTGCACATGTGACACACTAAACATCATACAGGGCTGTGCACACTTTGTACAGACATGACATCAAAGCACCACAAAACATGTCTTGAACATTTTGAGTGTGTTACAACATGAAAGCTTTAACCTGTACAGTATCCAAATACATACATGTGTTGCACAACATACACATACAACCACAGCAGGCCAGAGTTACAGTAAATTCACCTTGCTGGTGTCAGACATCACTGTCATGGTTGCTCCTCATGTGTGTGAGATACACATTTGGCATGTGGAACATGGCGTACTGTAAAGTTACCCATGTCTGGGCATAGTTGCCAGGCATCCGCAATATGATTACAGATGTGCAGGGGTGTCATCTGTGTACCCTTCAATGATCTGTGTCACACATTCCACATTAGGGTTTAGTGTGTATACACCTCAGTGATGTGGGTCACATTCCACATTAGATATGTATTGTATCTGAACACAGTCATGGCTATGAATCATGTCTGTAACTCACACTGTATAGCAATAGTGAAGCCACATGATGCCCTGCAATGGCTATGCACATCAGCTCAATGTGCAGTATGTCACTGTATATCTGTAGGATGGACTGACAACACTGCGTCAGCTGAAGGTCCATGCTAATATAACACGCCCCTGCATTGGGACACCAGTAACTCACTGTATATGTAAAAGGACACCATTGTGTTAAACATGTATGCATGTCAGTCATCACTTCAGCAGAATACATGTCATACTACATGTGATTGGCAAGGTCATATGCCACTCATCAGGCCGGTGTACTGTTAACCTGTGCTGGTCTGTGGCACCATTGCAAAGTAGGGACAGCCATGTCAAACATGTGTACAGCCACATGCATATTGTCTATAGACTCAGCTCAGGGGTAAGCGGAATAATGTTGAACAGACATGCACTGTTTATGGGGAGATATGCAAGCTAGGGCTCTGGCAAACATAGTATTCACTCAACATACCCTTCCACTCATGTCCTCCTCACACATAGGGGCAGTGGCCAACACAAAGCATTACTGGCAGACATACCCAGGTCAGCGATGGTCTGTTACAATGTTGGGTATGGTGCACAAAACATGGCAGTGTGGTGCAACGGTGCATAGTGCATGCATCGTGTTGCAGGTTTGAGGCATAACCTACTAACACAAACTGTGCAACACAGGAATGTATGCTAACTACTACTATAACTGTGTAAGCTGCATGCCTTCTGCCATAACATATGCATGCTGTTGTGTGATAACTACCACTATGATTGTCTAAGCTGAATGCCTTCTGCCATATCACATGCATGTTGCATGCCATTGCGTGTCATACCATGTGTCTGTCTGTGTCTGCCTGTGTGTCTGCCTGTGTGTCTGTCTGTGTGTCTGCCTGTGTGTTTGCCTGTGTGTCTGTACTGTGATGTATAACTGGTAATGTACAGTTCTAGTCTGCCCCTCACAGGTGTTGATGTAGGTGTGTTGGCCTCCTGCGGTCCACCTGCTGTTAGTGTCCCCACAAACTCTAGCAGTGATTATGAAAGTATGATTGAGGCACAGGCAGGGTTGTCAGGGGCTGAATCTGTGCCATTGGTTGGCATTCCACCTGTACCCCCCTCATCCCCGCACACAGTTGTCATGCCTACACATACCCCATCACCAGTGGCCATAGTGGAAGGCAGGTGGTGGGTGGTAGCATGGAACAGGAAAGTGTGGAGACTATGGAAGGTGTGTCTGCACACCATGATCGCAGCCAACTGACTGGCGATGTTCCACACAGACATGTACCCAGGGCTGCTTGTAGGGGAGATTCTGGCGAACATGCCTCTGCAAGACACAGTACATCAGCTGGTGTCACCAGATGCAAGTTACAGGCTGTAATGGAGGCACAGGCACATTTTGAATGGCACAACAGAGAAGGTCTGAGGCTTCAGAGGGCTGATGTCCATTCTTTAACTGACAACATCCAGGCAACTGCAAATGCTCACCATCAGCTTGCAGATGTTTTGGATGGACGATTGTGTGACATGGTGGGAGTCCTTGACCATGGCATGTTGATCCTCTAGTGTGAAATGTCTGTGCTAGAACATCTGGTGTGAGTAAGGTGTTGGGCATGTGGACGTAGGCCAGCTACACCAACTGTTGAAGGTGTATGCGAACATGCTACTTCACATGCCCGCTCCCATAGTGGCGGTAGCAGCAGCAGTGCAGCTGATGCTGTGATGTCCACACCAGGACACAGCAGGCTACATGCACATGGTCCCGGATGGTTCCAACAGGGACACGGTTCTGGTGGACATGTGTCATCAGACAGTACCCAATCTGGACCTCTGCCTGGTAGTGGCCATGCAACCCCTGGCAGGCGCAGGTCACATGGCCATGGCCGGACACCGTGAACTGTACAACCTGCCCTGTACAGTCTGCAGCTGTCAATAATACCCCTGTGTACGCCTGCCACATGCCAGCCCAGTGTACATACACACACACACACACACACACACACACACACACACACACCAGAAACAAATGTAGGGCACCTCAACACACACAAGCATAACATCCACACATGCCCAGTGAGATAAAAGGCCTTAACCCACACACATGATGTCATCCAATGGTGCAGCCAAGGCCTCTGGCAAACATCATCACCCTGTGCATATGATGACGCATGTGCCTCATCCCTGTCATCCATACCATCAGTGCAGGGACATGGTCATATGGTTTGATGAACAGGGTGAGCATACTAGGAAGACAATTGTAGATTACCACTGTTGAGTACTGTTGACAGGCAGCAGACATACCATGTACTAGAGTTTTAGAATACATTTTGTACTGTTGACAGTATGTATCATGTATAACACCAGTAACTGCATGTTGATCTTGATGTTCTGCCTTCCTCTTGCAGGTGTTATTGCATGTGCCAAATGTGTGCATACAGACTACAAGGGGGATGTCAGTGTTTTCAGTTACTGTCCCATATGTAACATTAGATTACTCACAGGTCTGTATAACAATACCTGCATGCACTTCATAGCTTCCACATCACAGTTATAATCTCCCAAGTTTCAAACATGTTTACTGATATAAAGATCCAAGAGCATGATAGCTGTGTAGTAAGCTACTGTGGCCAGAGCCTTATATCCATACTGGGTGTCATCACAGGTATACTTACCCGAAGCGGGGAGGAGGTAAAAGAGTGGTTCAGCAGATGACAAGGGTAAAGGCCAGTTGAAAAGGTGTTTTTTTTCTTTGGAAAGCAGTTATACCTGCTCTCATGACAGGATGCAAACACACATACACACCCAGGGATTCACAGACACAGAAACACACACTCTGATACGCACATACAGTTGTCAGTGTTGGAATTAGAACCCCTGCCCATGTACAAATCATTATTATAGTACTGCACAGTTACTAGATGCACCACAGAGATTGCACAATTACAGGCAGTCAGAATGGACTTCTACGATTGAGGACATCCACAGGGATACTAGACTGCGGTGAGTGTATGTGGGGAGGGGGGCATATCAGTAGACTATGGTAAAACAAGCCTCAACCCAGGGCTTACACATTTACAGGCAGTTAGAATACCCTTCTAAGATTGATTAATTCAACAGGGATACTAGATTGCAGTGAGTGGATGTGGGGAGGGGGGTTTATCTTTTGAGTATGATAAAATACAGCCTCACTCCAGGGATCAGACAGCCATACATACACACACACACACACACACACACACACACACACACACACACACACACACACACACACACACACACACACACACACGCACACACACACACTGTGGCATTCACAGAGATATACACCTAAGTCACACACATACAGACACTTGACATGTGTGAGATTCACACCCCTGCCTATGTCTTGCTTTCTACACTTCACTTTGTACATATGTCTACAACAGTGTACAGGAGAGTAAAAGACACCGGGGATGGATTCCCCACCATATGTGACATATATGGACACACACACCCACACTTGCCAGTACTGGGAATCAAACACCTGTCTATCTCATGATAGGTATTACAGAGTTACAGCACTATCACATGTGCTACACAGTTTACTGACTTTTACCTTTGCCAACTGTGCTGACATATGTACAATATATGCACAGGGGAGGTGTTTCTGTTACAGGTGTCAAGAGGTTTGCCTTCAGTGTCACCCTTACTGCATTCTACTGTGTGTGTCTTCCCCTTCAATCAACAACACCAGAGCTTAGCGGTTACACAGGTTATTGTAGAAATGGTTGTAACACACATGTGAGCTGTCTTCAGTAATCATTCATCTGCAAAGTAGCCCCACCACTTAGTAGTTATGTCCAAACATCTATCCATACCTAAAGTTCAGCTTACTGTACTTTGGGCATATCACCATATGCACTAGGCAATGTTGAGGCTGCATTGCAATTGCATGCTGTACTAAGACAACAGTCACCTTCAAACATCAGACACTCCACACACATGGAATCTAAACACACATCAATACGTGTACACATATGCAGTCTCCATCAGTAAGTGGACTATCAGGTCAAGAGGATACATTCCACACCTTCCCAACACCATGTGTGAAACCTAGCTGAGCATTACACCATATTGGATGTTCTATTCATATACCGGTAGGACACACAACCACCTTCGCTGAGTAGCTAAGTGGACATTTACGCCAACAGCACATATCAGCAAGCGACACACACACAGCAATATTCCATGTCATGATGCCACAAACTGTTAGTTGACAGTTCCACTGTGTTGCCAGGGCATTGTAATGGTCAACTGTGAGCACATCATATTTGCCACAAACACCTCATATTTGCCACACACACCTCACGATTACTGAAAGAGTGCCAGCAATGTGCTCTGTTTGAGCTAGGAATTACACTTGTTCAAGCATGTGTGAGGTCTGTGGCTTATGAACATCTCACCCCAGCATGTTGTGGCTATTGTGTTAATAAGGTGCATGTCCAGACAGCACACAGCATGCATGGCTTGCAATTGTTGACATGGGGTATATGTAGGAGCTGTGGGTCACACATGGCTGTACATATCATGGACATATCACCTGTTACTACTCAGGAACATACAGAGCACAGCTGTATTTCCCTGAGTCTGTCAATACAGGTCATGTGTGTAAGGCCTATGGTCCTGCCATTTGTGTATGTTTGTAGGCATTGCATTTGGTGGACATATTTAATGACATATGTGCCACATGGAGTATTGTATGATATGATAGGTGTCATGGGTGACCAGTAGAGAGGGATTATTACCTCTGACAACATAGATATCAAACCTTATGTACTGTTAGCATGTCTGTGTGTAATGAATGTAGCCACCTGTATCATGGTATATCCAATGCTGTGGAAATGTTCTTGTACCCTTCTCCTGACTGATACCTTTCAACAATGAGATCTCTTTGATGCTTTGTAAGTTCACTGCGAACCATGGCTTTTGCTGTAGCAAGCAACTGAGTAAATGTCAGGAAAATCCTACTAGGGCAGCTGAACTTTATTTGGGGTTAATCAGAGTCTCTTTAATTGATGGCATGTGTACCCAAGAAGAATGAATGCTGTAATTAAATCAAAAGGTGCTTCAACAAAGTATTAGTTTAAGGTTTTGCACACTTATGCAACCAGCGTATTATACATTTTTTATTTTTTATATTTTCCCCTAACAGATTTGTTTGTTTTTCAATTGAATTGTAAAGGTTATAGGTGATATTAAAGGTAGGAAAAGTTTTGAAATTATTTATTGCGGTTTCATTTTTTTATATCACAAAAACCTGACATTTTAACAGGGGTGTGTAAACTTTTTATAGCCACTGTATTTCTATAACAGGCCGTCACTTGTCATAACACCCCACCTAACAGTTGAAGCTGTATAATTTAGCTGTCTGCAAACATAAGCATAACAACATTACCAATATCATATGGCAGTTAAATTTGTTTGTTTGCTTTACATTCTCTTTTAATGGTGCAATTTATTTGCTTCAATCCCGCAAAGTCAGCATTAACATTATACTGTAATTCATCCAATTGGCATTAACATTATACTGTAGTTCATCTAATCATTCCACCATACAGGGAAGTTATCAGTTTTTATTCCCTTATTCCACATACTGCCTAGTAATAATGTAAAAAGCCCTCTTTCCGCACTGTACTAATCACTGATATATCTCCTGAAAGGTAGTCTTGGGTGCCACACTTTAGTCACCTGGCCCATCTGCCTTACATTCTATTTCATTTGTGCCAGATGAATTACCTTTAACACAGCTATGAGAGATCTTGAGTGGATAAATACAAGCATGTTGGAGCTTACATTACCTTAACTGCTTATCTTTCATAATCATCCCCCTTTTACTCATTCTCTATGTGGAGTTGGGGTGCTGCATCAATTGCTGCTACCAGGCCACACTCTTACCTTCTTCAACAGCCATACCTGATAATCACAGGTCACCTCTCATGCAATTCATCTATCTCATTGCTGGACATCCTTAATTCCTCTTGCCTTCTACCAATGTCTCCCAAATCTCCTTCACCAAATCATCTTCTGCTTTTCTACATATGTACCTGAACCACCATAATCTGTTTTCTAACCTTCTCTGCAATTTGAGCTACTGTCTTCTGCTCTGACATCCTTTCTTTGTCTGTCCCATACTGTGCATCCTAACACCCATCTTAGGTACTTCATCTCCATCACCTCTAGCTTCTTCAACTGCTCTGCCTTCACTGTCCAGGTTCCTATACCATACAGAAGTACTGGCTGTACCACTGTTTTGTATACCTTTCTTCCAGCTTCTTTTGTGTCACATGGCTAACAGTCTAAGCCAGTTGGATGTAGCCTCTCTCATTCTGGCTTTGAGTTCCATTATTCAGACTTCTCTTCTCCTCAGCCATATTTCCTACATACATGAAGATAGGAACTTATTCCACTTTTTCCCTTCTATCTTAATCTTCACTTTCTTCGGATTTTCCTCATTTCTGCCATGACAACTGCCTTGTTTGCACTCCTTTTCATCCTATGTGCCTTCGGTTTTGCATTCCTGTGTTGTCTGCACTCTATTTCATCCTATATGCCTTCAGTTTTGCATTCCCTTCCCCTATCATTTGCTGAAGTTCTTGTTCAGAGTCTGCTTGTAATGACCATAGAGTCTGCATACAGCAGCTTTGCTAATCTGTCCTCTCCAGCATATTTGCAAATGTAGTCCATCACCAGTTTGAACAGCAATGGGCTCAAAGCTCAGCCTTGATACATCCCACACCTTCAATGGGAACCCCTCTGTGAAGCTGAGCACTTTTTGTACTTATGTCATTGAGTATTTTTTTTTTTTTTGCAGAATCTGCACTAATTCTACCATTATTTCTAGGACCAAAAACAGCTTTCTTGTAACCTTATCATACGATTTCTTCATGTTTAGGAATGCCCAGATGGTCTCTTTCATCTCAAGCTTCTTCACGACTACCTGTCTCACTGTGAATATTCGGTAGGTTGTGTTGAATCCTGATCTAAATTCCAACTGCTTATCTCCCATATTTTTGTAAATCAGAATCCCCAAACTTATCATTCTCAGAATTCTGTCATAGCTACACCTCTTATCCATGGGGTATTTATGACCAAACATATACATATTATTATATCACCAGCCAGTGACAGTGAGAAATATTGAATCTTGCCAGTAAACCTGCATAGCTATCAGAATATTACACTGACAGCATAGTTTGACATCTGTTGCTGTAACTTTCTCAACTTTTCTGAAGACTGGAGATATGGTACGATCACTATCTGTCTGTTCTCATTTTTGTAATAATTCTGATGATTATCTGTTAATTCTTAATACAGTTCCAAGGACAAAGATGTGTGATATTGACAAGAGTTAGATTTACCCATGAAGCTGTTTATGAAAGATAAGAGATTGTCACAAAATCAAAACTGGGTATTCCATACAGACACAGTCAGTTCCTTACTAACACTTAAAAATCACTTTATCTAGTACCTTCCTTCTCCTAACTGTATGGGCCCCTATTCTCACCAATTTATAAGCATCAATCCTATCAAAACTAAATGCATGATATAATAAAGTAACCAAGTTTGCCTCTAACAATTAATATCATACTCACCATTTTCTGCCCTTAAATCTTTGAACTGTCTTGAATTGCCAAACTCTGGTGCTCTCTCTCAACTCACCATCACCCACAAACTAGTGCACAAACCAAATGCTTGCCCAGCTTTAAGTGCAATACTAAAATTCTATCTCTAAAAGAGATCACATAGATCCACTAATAAGCAACTATTGAACATCTTCAAACCTCAAAAAGTGTCTGCCATCAGCCTTTACTCATGCTCATTTGTGAAAAAATGTAATTCCATTCATCTAAACAGCAGATGTATTGCTAATCTTCTTTTAAGCACCTACTCAAATAACACCTATGGAAAACATTTACTATGCTCCTGCTACATCCCAGGCTAACTATCCCAGCAAATCCACCATCTAACTTATGCTTCCTTTTATATATTGCACGCTCAAATTTTGGTGTTCTCATCTTCTTCTTCACCTCAAACTATACTACTCAAGGAATACCTCTTTCAACTTTTCTTCCGTACTGTGAAAATAAATGAGCTCCTATGAAAATATATGTTTTTTATTATAAATTTGTAAACAATACAAACTGCGAATCTTTTTATTATGCCTACAATACCATATTGTGTAATCTGCTATCATGAGCATAATAAAAAAGACTCACAACTATAGCATATTGTTTAATGTTTTCTACTTGTTCCCAAGCTCTAGATCCACTTTATCCTACATGCTTAATAGCTTGTAGTTGTTCTCAAATGTTTTGTCAACTATCATTATGACTTTCTAAATTTCTTTTTGAAATGATAATACTTGATGGAATGGTTACTGTAATCTAAACTGTAAGTTTTCAAACATACGGAGCTTTTCTCCTCAGGCATCCACTGAAAATGGATACTGTAAGACCCAGTCAAACTACCCCAGTCAACAGATGTCATATAAATCAAAATAACTGATTAACTATCACATCCTACTTCTGACATCCAAAAGGTGTTTCATATTCTGTTTTTAGGTTAAAATGAAACACTCAAACAACTGAAAAACAGGTTATTTGGCTACTGTCACTATATCTTAAGGTTAAGAAAAGATACCTTTTTATTACTCTTCCTAGATTTTAACTTTAAAAGCTAATCTTTTCAGTAGAAATTTTGCAAAAATGTAGTGATATTTCTCATGAAAACTGCACAGAGGTGTCCTGTTGAAGTAAGTTGTGCTAAAATGTTATCCCTATAACCATCAAGTTCATTTCTTGGTAAGTGTTGACTAGGGCCTGCAATGAAAGTGGTTGCACAATGAATGAGTACATTCATAAGCACTTAAACTTATATTACGGGGGGGCGTGGCCAAGGATGAACACAGGATAGCAGCAGATTTCTTCAGCTCCACCAATTTCATTACATTGACAGGAATTAATTACTTAAAAAATTAATTTTTGAAGTAATTTTCTTTCTAAATATGTTTGTTTTATATAGTTCTTGAACTATATCTAAAAAAGAAAGGAAATCTTAATAATATTCCTGTCAGAAATTACTTTGGAAATTTTCCTGTCAGTTTATCAGTCTGAAATGAGTTCCAGTAAGACAAATTCTCAAGACTCCAGCATCAAGAAAGAACTTCAGTCTCTGATAATTATAGTCCAGCAACTTACTGCTGAGATGGATAAAATGGATACTAAAATAGACACTTTCATAGAAAAAACTACAAAACAAATAGACTTGTTACATATGGACCTGCAACAACAGAAGATCCAGATGACAGGCATAGAAGAAGCTGTGAATGACATGGAAAATAGAATACAAGAAGAGGAAATCAACATTGAGTTTCTGCTGAAACAAAATACACTTTACAAACAAAGCTGGGTGACCTGGAAAATAGATATAGGCGCAATAACATTAGGATTTTTGGACTGCCAGAAAATATTGAAGGTAACAATATTACTTCTTTTTTAACAACATGGCTCCCTAAAACTTTAGATTTACCAGAAGCATTCTCTTTTGGTATCGAAAGAGCACATAGATCTATAGCTAATACTAACTCTAACAAAAACTATCCTAGATCAGTTATAGTTAGATTTATATCATCTTTTGATAAAGAGATGGTTCTTAAATCTGCTTGGGCTAAAGCTCCTGTTAAGATTAATGAAACAACTGTGCGTTTTGACAATGACTATTCTTCCATGGTATTAGCTAAAAGAAAAGTTTTTCTGCCACTAATAAGGGAGCTTAAAAAGCACAGTTTAAAACATACCTTCTGTTTCCTGCCAAGCTTAAAATCTTCCTTCCTGATGGTCCTAAAATTTTCGATGACTTAGACTCTACTTTACTGTTTATCAAAAAATAAGATTTTGGAAAAATAGAAGAAATGGAATGGGCTAGTCCTTCGTTAAAGAGACTGGCAACTGAAACTTCATGGAAGACTTCAGAGAAGAAGAAGAGACTAAAAAACAAATGATTTGTACTATGTTTTTTTTTCTCTCTCATCATTTTATTTTATTATTAATCTTTTTAAATATAGTTCCTGCATTTCCAAGAAGCAACAAATATTTTGAAAAGATTTAATCAAAGTTATTCTCTGTGTGCAAAGAAATGTTTTGTTTCATAACTAGTCAAAATATCTGGAGATTTAATGGCAAGCTGTGATTTAACTTGTTTCTCTTTCTGAAGAGGAAAAATAAGGTCAGTAATTTGATACATTTTTTTTTCCTTTAAAAGTTTATATGTTCTTCAAATGCTATTCCTAATTATACTTTCTTGATTACACTGCTTATGCTTGTTTGTAAATAATCTGTCATGCTTTAACTAATAATAATTAGAACTAAATAATAGTAAATAATATGTTTTATTTTAACTCTATTAATATAAACAGTAAGTAACATTCTATGGTATATACTTCTTATAGCTTTCTCTTACATTTTTTTTTATTTCTGCCTTACACCCTTTTACTTTTTACTCTCTTTTCTTTTCTTTATTAATATATAGAAATGCTTTTGATCATATAGACACAGTAAATAATAAGATTTGCATAGGAGTTGAGTTGGGACAAAAATGTTGAGTTTTGTTACTTATTAATAATTTTGGGCTTGATTTCACTTACATAGAGTCTGTAATAACCTGTAGAATGCATTGTGAAGGTTTTGTCATGTTTAGATGCATTTACACTACTAAGTGAATGTTTGTCACTAGTTTTTAATATGTTTCCCGCCAAAATGTTAAGAGAGACAATCTGGGATGTGGGCTGTCTCATGCACAGTGTCCATGAGCTACTTCAAAAGCTTCAACTCTCAGAATTCTCACAGAGAAGCTGAAAGCAGCTAGTCTCACCTTTGACCTAGATATCACACTGACACATCACAGATACAGGAATGACACTACCTAATTATGCTTTCTTGATTACACTGCTTATGCTTGTTTGTAAATAATCTGTCATGCTTTAACTAATAATAATTAGAACTAAATAATAGTAAATAATGTTTTATTTTTAACTCTATTAATATAAACAGTAAATAATATTCTATTGTATATACTTCTTATAGCTTTCTCTTACATTTTTTTTATTTCTGCCTTACACCCTTTTACTTTCTACTCTCTTTTTCTTTTCTTTATTAATATATAGAAATACTTTTGATCATATAGACACAGTAAATAATAAGATTCGCATAGGAGTTGAGTTGGGACAAAAATGTTGAGTTTTGTTACTTAATAATTTTGGGCTTGATTTCACTTACATAGTCTGTAATAACCTGTAGAATGCATTGTGAAGGTTTTGTCATGTTTAAATGCATTTACACTGCTAAATGAATGTTTGTCACTAGTTTTTAATAAGTTTCCCGCCAAAATGTTAAGAGAGACAATCTGGGATATGGGCTGTCTCATGCACAGTGTCCATGAGCTACTTCAAAAGCTTCAATTCTCAGAATTCTCACAGAGAAGCTGAAAGCAGCTGGTCTTACCTTTGACCTAGATATCACACTGACACATCACAGATACAGGAATAGCAGATTAATAATATGCGTTAAAAACCTGTGTCCCAAACATATACATTACTATAACTCATTTAATTCATCTGATTGACAAGCATAAATAATTTTATAACTCTATACTGGAAGAAATTGTCATGTGATATATTTTAAAGCAGTAGTATAGCATGTTTGTAAAATCTGGTTACTAAAATGTGTTTGCTGTGCATTATTTTGTATAAAGCAGACAGATTTATTGAAGGGACAGCAATGTAAGATGGTGCTCAGTAAAGATACAACTCAGTGAGATCAGATATATATATTTATGTATGTGTGTGTGTGTGTGTGTGTTTGTGTGTATGTGTGTGTGTGTGTGTGTGTGTGTGTGTGTGTGTGTGTGTGTGTGTGTGTGTGTGTGTGTGTGTGTGTGTGTATGTGCGTGTGTGTGTGTGTGTGTGTGTGTGTGTGTGTGTGTGTGTGTGTGTGTGTGTGTGCATACATGTGTATATATATATATATATATATATATATATATATATATATGTATATGTGTATATGTGTGTGTATGTGTGTATGTATTTATATATATGTGTGTGTGTGTGTGTGTGTGTGTGTGTGTATGTGTGTGTATGTAGATATGTATATAAATGTTTCTGAGAATCTGCTTAACTATGAAGTATGATTTATAACAATTTCTATGAATACAATATTTTATTCTATTGGCAATAATGAGTTTGAGTAAATGCTCATATACAAGCAATTCAAGGTTTTTTTTGGAAGCTGTTAACTGTATTTACATGACAGAAAATAGATGCATCCTAATATATGTAATGTCTGAATCATATTAGCCAAAGTTTTTGATTTAAATGAATGTTAGAACTTATTTTCTCTCCTCTTGATTTCTAACATCAAGATTATTTGAATGCTATTTGAATACAAGTGTTTTATATTACATGGATGTATATAGTAGTATGAACAGTTTTAAAAAAAAAAAAAAAAAAAAAAGGTTTATTTTAGTTTATATGATGCTGTTTTACCAAATGTGTAGTCTTGTCTTGCTAGATAATTGAATTGAAAACTGTTAACTTCAGTTAAATATAACTAGTAATAAATTGATAAGGTGGTAGCTGACGTACTGCTGCTTAGGGTAGGGGGTTAACTTGAGTGGTAAATACTACTCTAAGTTGGAGTTTACAACTCCAGGCTGGATGCAAGGTTTAATCCTTACATTATTTTCACTTGTTCATTGTTATTTGTATATAGTTTTGACATCCACAATATATTTTGTACATTCATTGTCACTACAAACAAAATTGAATCCTATATGAAATTCCATAAGAGATTCAATAAATACAGCTATATTTAAAGGTACACCTAAAGGAGGAGATGTAACATTACTTATCTTGTTATTTGTTATTTTGATCATAAGATTCTTAAGTTTTAAAAATGCCAAATGACATCTTTAAAAGGAATTTCTTTAAACATTAATGGATTGAATAATCCATGTAAAAGGGCAAGCCTAATAAGATACATTAATTTACATAAGGCCAACTTAGTCTTCCTACAAGAAACCCATCTCTTGAAAATAGATATTGATAAACTAGCTACAAACAAATATACAGCATTGGTTAGTTCAGAGCACACTCAGAAAAAAGAGGAGTGGCTATTTTATGGAATAAAAGTATGCCCATTCCTAAAACCATTAAGTCTTATCAGGATGACAAAGGAATGTTTTGTATGGTTACAATACAAATTAATGGGAAGACTTACACTTTAATTAATGTATATTGGATACCTGGAATTGGTATTAATACAGTGAAACATCATCTTGATAAGATCATATCATTCTCTATAGGAGATATTATTTTAGCTGGTGACTTTAATTGTATACTACATGAAAGTGATACTACCACTATAGGAAAGAGAAGAATTACATCTAATGCAAAACATTTAAAGGATTTTGCTAATTCTTATCATTTGAATGATATTAATAATCAGATAGATTCAAAATCATTACCATACACCTTTTTTTCTAACAGATACAAAACTTATTCAAAAATAGATAGGGTCTTTATTTCTAACCAGATGGTAACAGATTTAATTAATTCCAAAATCATTTCATGTCCTATATCTGATCATAATTCAATTGTTTTGAATTCATGATAAAAAATACTCATAATGTTCAGATCAAAAGGATACCAGCATACTTAACTCAACTAAAAGACTATAAAGAATATATACTTTCAGAAGTAAAACATTTTTAGACATAAATAACACTCCTGAAGTCTCCATTGTTTATGTTTGGGATGCCTTAAAATCATATCTATATGGACAAAGTATCAGATGGTATAATAATAAAAGGAAATCTTGGGATAAGGAATTGTTAGATATTCAAAGTAAATTAGACTCTTATAAACATAATAATAAAGAAAATATTATGGACAAGAAAGTTATTGAAGAAATAAACAAACTAAATGAGAAATACAAAGAAATTTTAACTCATAAAGTTAAAATAACTTTAGAGAAATACAAGTTTTGTCTTATTCAATAAGCCCCAAATACTTACATAGACTTAAAATAAAACAAAAGGTTGAATAAACAAAACCATATCAAAGAAATCTTTTCTCTAAGGAAAAGAAGAATGTTTCTAGTATACCAGAAATACTAGATGAATTTAGAAATCACTTTCACAAAATTAACCATAATAATATTAACATGGAACCTAAAGATAAAATAAAGGAGTTTATAACCACAAATATGAATAAAAAGCTTAATAAACAACAGATTAAACTATTGGACAAGGGTATTTCATATACAGAAGTTATTACACAAATAAATAAGCTTAAATCAAACAAAGCACCGGGTAATGATGGTATTATACCAGAGATATATAAAATCCTTTCTAAAAATACATATTCATTAATACATAAGGTTTTTATTTTGGCCCAAACTGAGTTAATAACCCCCCCCATCTTGGCAATATACATTTATTTTGCCAATTTTAAAACCTAATAAAGATCCAACTAGATGTTCTTCATATCGGCCCATCTCATTACTTAATGTTGATTATAAAATGTTTATGAATATCTTTGCTGATAGATTGAAGACAATCATTCCCGGCATTATAGATATAGATCAGACAGGCTTCATTGTAAATAGAAATATTTTTGATAATATAAGAAGAACTTTAACATTAATAGATTTTGCAAATAGGAAAAAGAAAGATTTAACACTTATTAGTCTTGATATAAGTTCAGCATTTGATTCAGTAAGTTGGGACTATTTGTTTACCTTAATGAAGTGCACAAACTTCTCGGATGCATTTGTAAATCTAATTGAACATTTATACAAAGGAACGTTGGCTTATATTAAGGTAGGAACATATGTTTCACAAAAAATACCCATTCTTAAAGGTACAAAACAAGGACGTCCACTTTCTCCACTATTATTCACTTTAGTAATGGAGCCTTGGGCTAATTTGATCAGAAACAGTACTGACATAGAGGGTTTTGAAATAGATGAAAATACAACATCCAAAATTCAACTTTTTGCAGATGATGTTCTAATTACATCAGCAGGATCTAATTCTTCTATACAGTCTCTATTTGATAACATGATGCATTTTAAAAGTATTTCTGGTTTAATATTCAATGAATAAAAAACTAAAATACTACCTATATATACACAAAAAAATATTCTCATTAGTGATTTTACTAAATATGTACCCAATTCAGGTCAGATAACTTATTTAGGTATAATACTATCTAAAGATATTAAATCTATTATATATAATAATTATAATACCTGTTTTCTTAATATACAAAATCTTTTAATACCTGGAATAATATGTTTTTACTATGGAGGAGAGACTTACAATTATTAAAATGATAATATTCCCCAAGATTTTATACTTAATACAATCAATAATACTTCCACCTACAAAAATAATTATCAAGAAACTGAACACACTAATGTTAAATTTCTTATGGGCACCTAACAGACCTAGGATTGCATTAAAGAAACATACTAATAGCTGGTCTCAAGGGGGTATTTCTTTTCCAGACTTTAATTTATATACTATCTCTTCTATTGTAAAAGTTATTACTTTATTAATAGATCAGTCATATGTCACAAAATGGAAAGATTATTGGGAGCTAATTAGTATACACTTCATGAAAATCTCCTTAACACATAAAAATATGATTGTAAATAACTCCATGTTATGGTTACTAAAGGAATTTTGTACTTCACCTATTACACCTAAACATATGGTTTGTTACCCATTAAATATTATTATTAGTTATCATAACTTTATATTCATGCACCCTAAGTATAGGGAATGGAATTTTATTGTATTTCCTATAATGTATACTCAGGGTATGCTTTTGTCATCTACATCTGAAGGAACTCATTTAGCTATAGATAATGATCTAAAGTACTGGTATCAGTTGATATCTGATAATAAAGTTAAAAATCTAGATTTCTTAAAACAAGAATTTGATCTAAGAGAAACTTGCTGGTTAGAGGTTCAGACCTTTAGACAAAATCTCATTAATAAAATAGATTTAATGTCTATAACTGTTAAAGAATCTATTCCAACACTGATTGATTACTTGATATTAAATTTACAACATAAAGTTTCTGATAAAGGTAAACTTTCATACATACATAAAGTTATCAGACAAGAAACTTTTTACAGTGTAGATTCATACTGGAATTATTTCACTTCTATTAATGGGGACCCACCAAATCAACAAGATAAACAATATATATTGGAATCTGCTTATAGAACTACGCCTTCCATTGTCTGGAGACTTTATACATGGAAATTTTTACATAGATCTTTTATACACCTTTGATGATGAATAAAATAAATAATAAAGATAATCTATGTAAGAGATGTAATGTAGAAATTAATGCTGACTGGGCTCATATGTTTTATGACTGTATAAAATTGAAAGAATACTGGAAGTCAATTAATGAATTTTGCAGGCTCTTTTACAGATAATTTCATTATTTCTAAATCTCTTATATTATTCAACACACCTGTACCTCAAAGTGTTAAAAAGGTTAAGCTTCCCTTGTTATGGTCTATTCTAGCAGTGGCTAGGAAAATAATAACTAGAAATTGGAATTCAGATACACCTCCTTCGTTCAATGAATTTAAAAATGGTATGAATATAGTGTGCCATATGGAAATAAACACAATTAGGACTAGAACAAATAGAAAAACATCTTATTTTATTGTATGGGATAATTTACAAAATTTGTTAAAAAAATTTTAATTTCAATAGCATGGTATTTTAGTTTAATTAATTGATCTCTGATTGTAGTGGATGTCTTTGTAAATACTTTAGTTGTTTTGTTGAATATTATAATAATACCTATTTTTAATTACTTGTATAAAATTGTTATGAAGTACTTATTACCTTGATACGGCACTCTTGTCATAGATAGTACCCCAAAAAGACAACCCCCCATTTCTCGGTCACCCACGTCCCCCGGAATCTTTTTTTAAAGTTTTTCGTCTACCCTTCTAGCATGTCGAGGGATCAGTTGCTAGTGTACTCTCCTGCTCAGCTGGTGAACCTGGGAATATTGAGGCAATGTTTCAATTGCCTCATGTACACAGACAACCCTTTCCTCCTCCCACAAAACACAAATACATGCGAGAGATGCAACTATACGGCCAAACTGGAGGCTGAGCTCTCTCAACATAGGACTGGCAAGACCAGTCAGGAGGAGAAGGTTACCACACACACTATAGACCCAGTCTCACATAGTACCATTACAACCTCAAATCATACACATAAACACACAAAGACATACTCGGAGGCTCTGATCAAAAATCTACCAAAACAGCAGAGGCTACCAAAGCAGACACCCAAACAACCACCACCTCAGAACACAACACCAAGAACACATAGACCTCACAGTCAGAGTGTCAAACAGTCACAGCCCTTAAGGCCAAACACAATGCCAGACACACTAGTCATTGGTGACTCCATAGTCAGACACACTGATGTCCCGCTCACCAGACTGAGTAAGGAGAAGGTCACAGTAAGCTGCCTGTCGGGCGCTAGAATCCGCCACATAACGCAAGCACTCAGGTCTCTCAACAGCAGGTACAAATATGACTCAGTCATTGTCCACGCTGGTGTAAACGACCTGAGACGCACTCCTTGAACTACATGAAAAGAGACATTGAGGAGCTCTCTGATTATGTAGCCCAGGCAGGTATGACCCTGACCTTGAGCAGTATCCTACCTTCACCAAGAATGATGCCACAATACAGAGATAAGATGATCAGCTTTAACAATTGGCTTAAACACTGGTGTCATTCAAAGGGGATCCAGTATCTGTCTGCCTGGGATGACATGCTGGACAAGCCACGCTGCTCAAGGGACGGCTTGCACCTGTCACCCTGGGATTCCGGATATTGGCAAAGGCTCTTGCCACCCCATAGTGCCTTTTTAGGCAAGGCTCAAATTCTAAACCTACCACCCTAGAACACAAAAAGGAAAAAACTAAGGGTAATGCTGCTCAATGCCAGAAGTCTAAATCTCAAAATGCACGACTCGAGGCCCTTCTCAGTATGGAGAACATCGATGTCTGTGCTGTGACAGAAACCTGGTTCAAGGCTCATGAGAGCACCCCAGCGCTATCAGGTTTTACCTCATATCATGCCCGCCCCAAAATCCGGACAATACCAAGAAAGGAGGGGTATCCATATTCATCAAGGACACCCACACCTCAAGACTGGTGGCAACGCACGATGCATCGGAGACCATCCAGGTGCAATTAACCATAGGCAAGACTGCTCTGCAAATTGTAGCATGTTACAGGCCACCCTCACAAACTCAGGAAACTCACATGGCCTTCCTGAAAACACTAGAGGGATAAATGTATCACCAAACACCATCATACTAGGTGACTTCAATTACCCTAATATAGACTGGGAACACTACTCAAGCCCAAACACCCTAGCCCAAAAGTTCCTGGAATTCATAAACTCAAATGCCATGGAACAACTAGTCACCATCCCCACAAGAGGAGATAACATACTTGATCTCATCATCACGAACATGGGAGCACAATGTTCAACACCGGAAGTATACCCCTCACTGGTGAGATCAGATCACAAACTAATCTCGCTGGAGGTCCTCATCCCACCCCACCTGAAATAAAAAGACCACAGTAAAGAACTTCTCAAAAGCCGACTTCACACTTCTAAAGACTAGTGTGGTCTCCTTTCAGGCCCCGAGCGGAAAACAATACTCAAGCCGCTGAATCACTTACAAATGCCTTCTACCAGCACCTGCAGGACTGCATGGATAAGGCAATCCCAAGCAAAACAAAGACTCTTTGTACCAAAGGCAAGCGTCCAGTCTGGTGGACCCCAGCCATAAACAAACTCTACAACAAAAGGAGGAAGCTACTACAAGATAGAGCAAAATCCTTAAAAGGTAAGACACCCTTGATCACTATAAGTAAAAACTAAGAGCTCTTATAAAATCATCCAAAGCAAATTTCGAGAGAAAAATAGCTAAAGACTCAAAAGACAATCATAAGGCCTTCTTTAGCTATGTTAGAAACCTAGGAGGAAACTCCCAGATATGCTCAGAACTAGTTCAAAATGATGTGAAGATTACTGATCCTACAGACATTGCCAACATACTGGCTGACAGGTTCAGTGCAAACTTCTCCCTCCCCCCCAAAAGGAGAGATATCTATACCAAATGAGTGCAGCCCCCAAACATCTCCAGCGCCCAAGTGAGAACTGCTCTCCAAAGCAAAAACACAGCATCCATGGGACCTGATGGTGTCCCCGGCTGTGTGCTCCACGAACTCAATGAGGAATTAAACCCACAGCTAGGACAGCTGTTTAATCAAAGTCTTACCTCTGGATACGCACTCCAGGAGTGGCGCACTGCAACTGTGGTCCCACTTCACAAAGGCGGTGCCTCCACAGACCCTGGAAATTACCGCCCATTAGCTTGACAAGCCTTATCTGCAAAGCCATGGAGAGGATCATAATGGACCTCATAAATAAAGACATAGGAATTTGCAGACTTTGGATCCAACCCAGTTTGGCTTTGTCAAAGGCAGATCATGCCTTTTAAACTTGGTTGACTTTTTCAAACAGTCACCAAAGCCATTGATGAGGGAAAGGCAGTCCATACAGCCTACCTTGATCTGGCTAAGGCCTTCGATACAATACCCCACTCGGGTATCATTGAAAAACTCATCAGCTTAAATGTTAACCCATACATCACAAGATGGGTTGCAAACTGGCTGAGTGACAGAACCCACAGGGTCAGAGTTGCTGGCGCCATGTCAGACTCAAAGCCTGTCACAAGTGGTGTCCCACAGGGCTCAGTCCTGGGCCCACTCTTGTTTGGCATCTACTTTTCCAAGTACAAGCAAACACAGGAGGGTTATGGCTGACAAAGTTTGCAGATGACTGCAAACTGGGCCATAGTAGAAAACACATCTGACACAGATATCCTTCAGAAGGGTCTCACAGAAACGGATAACTGGTGCCAGAGCCACGGCCTAAAGTTAAATGCCAAAAATGCATAGTCATACCCTTCGGGAAAACAAGGTTACCCCTAGCTACCAAATAGGTGGCAATCCACTGAGCACAGAAGAAGTTATCAGGGACCTGGGGACCCAGGTTGATAGTAGTCTGTCATTCGACACCCATGTAGCTAAAGTAGTTAGGAAGTCCTTCTACATTGCCCACCTTATCATGAAGGGATTCTCATCTAGATCAAGGGAGGTCATAGTCTCCCTTTACTCATCACTCATCAGACCAATGATTGAGTACAATGCCCCATTCGGAATGTATCTGACCCGACACTTGCAGCAGCTGGAGAGGCCACAAAGTTCCTCACCAAAAGGATAAAGGGTCTCAAAATCTGTCCTATGCTGCCCGACTGAAAGAACTCCAGCTCTATTCAGTCGCCACCGCTTGCTCAGAGGTGACCTTTGCCTAACATACAAGGCCATGTCAAACCCAGATTTGATGAATATGCTTCACCTCAAAAATCTAGATCCATCAGAGCCACAAGGGCGGAGACTTAAACCTTGACACGGCTATTAATAGGACGTGCTGGAGGGATAGATTCATCACCCAAAGACTCCCTATGCTGTGGAACAAAATCCCGGTACATGTGAGGCAGAGCACCTCGCTGGCCTTGTTCAAGAGAAATCTTGACCAATGGATGGGAGATCGCAGATATACCCCAGGAATTACCTCAGTGTCACTGCTCGACAGAGGCACAGCAAAATAATGGGTATAGTTCCCCATACTAAAGGGGTGGCGTAAGCCACAAAACAATGGGCTAGGCTTATAAATGCCCTCGGGCAGATAGCCTAGTATGAACCTATGAACCTATGAACCTATGATATTTCTCTTATATGTTAAAACAATAAACCTCGTTGAAAGGTAAATTAAAAATGCTGGTTACTGCCACAGCACGCTTGCTTATAAAAAAGATAAGTAAATGGATAAATAACTCAAGCAAGCGTTGACAGAGTGAGAAATAACCTTCTATGTGTAAAAAATCCAAGTAATCCGGTCTTCTGAGACAAATAATTCAGTTTATTACACAGATAAACCACGATAAGCGCTTTCACTAACTAGTAGCTTCTTCAGATCACAAACAGGAAGCACAGGAACCATGTGCTTTAAATATCTGCATGTTAATTAATCAACCAACTTTTAAAGCAGAAGCGCCATAAAACCTAAAAACTAAATATATAAACATAAAATCATCTCAAGATGCAACAGAAATAAACAATGGTGTATGCATATTACTTTTAAAAATTAAAATAACTTCATTCCATAAGAAACAATAAAAATTGAAGTAAATATAAGAACATGTTGTGAGCAGCATACTATCAAGTACAAAGTGTATACAGCCTAATACATAACTGCATGTGATAGTCATATTATTAATAATACGAGGCAACTTAGAAACTATACATAGTAGATGCCATCAAAACATGAGACCATATACAAGTCGAAGAACTATTATCAACCAAGGTGATACTTGGTATAATAAGGTCAGTGTAAACAAAGATGTATATCTGCATATGTATAAAAATGTGTATATAAATGTAGTGTCTTAATAAATATATGTATCTAAATATAAAAGAATGAATGAATGTGTACAAAATATAAATAAATAAATGAATAAATAAATAAGTTATTGTCTAAAAATGAAGCTAAAACCATTAACATTAACAGTATTACAATATAAAATGAATAAGTTACCCAAAAATGTGATATATGTATGTGTATGTATATGTATGGGAACAAATATCAGAGCACATTGAATTCTTAAAAATTTCAGAACTTAGTGTGCCTACGTTTCTTTAGGTGTGGTCTGATAGATGCCCTTTCATTTAGACCATGACCTTTATCAGCTCTCAGCAAAATAATCCACCTACTTTCTCATTCTTCGGTATGATTCATGATGTCACCTCCTCTTACATTAACATTCATTTTCTCCAGCACCCTAAACATGAACTTGTGTTCAGGACTTGTTTGTGTCACATGCTTGGCCAATGCATTCTGCAGATTACCTTTCTTTATATTATAACAGTGTTCCCTTATTCTGTCTCTTAATACCCTATTCGTTTTACCAACATAGAAACATGAACACAGTTCACATACAGCAAGGTATATGACATCAGGTGTCATACAGTTGGCATTGGCTCGGGTATATATTTCCCTCTGTGTATCTGGATGTATAAATACTATGCTAGAATCTATTGAGGAGCAAAAGTTGCATTGTCCACAAGGTGTGGTTCCATAACTAAGACTCGGGTGCGTATTCTTGTTTGGTGGATAGCAAAGCAATCTTAAGATTCTTCTTATTCCTATAGGTAAAGGACGGAGAATCACCTACAATGTTTGTCAATATGACATTAGTTTGTAGTATGTTCCAATTTTGAGATGATCTCTCTAATTTGTTTATTATCTGCTGTATATGAAGTCAGAAACCTAACTTTTGCATTTGTGACTTCTTTGACATCATTCATTACTATAGGCTTGGGCCCAAAATATGGGTACCTGATGAGCGTAAACTTAGAGCATTATCAAATTGTAAATCTACCTCTCCGTAGAATTATAACCTCTCTCAGCAAACTTCTCCCAAGTCATATAAGTCTGCCATAAAGCCTTTGTCATTGGAATTCAACCTAGACATTCGTAGGGTCTGTCCTTTGACTATGTTACTGAAAACATACTGAGGATGCATACTAGTTCTGAATAGTAAAGTGTTCCTATAACAGGGTTTCCTAAAATCCCAGTGTTAAACATTCCACATTCGAGTTTTACGACATATAAATCTAAAAATTCAATTTTCAATAATGAATATTTCATTGTAAATTTCAAACATGGTGTAATGTTATTCAAAACCATATTGAAACTAAGCAATTCTTCTATATTACCATCCCATAGAATAAACACGTCATCCAGCAAACGTCTATAAAATCTTACATATTTCTTAAACATGTATTCTTTGAATAATAACTGTTCTTCCCAGTAAGCTAGGAACATATTAGGCGTAGCTGTTGGCACAAGGAGTGCCCATAGCTCACGTTAATTGCTGATAAATATTATCAGTAAACATAAACACATTATTTTCCAGCACTAGCTCAGAAATGTACCAACAAGTCAATTAAAACATTGCCATAGGTACTATGTTCTGTAAGATATTTACTAACATAAGTTAGACCAAGATCATTAGGATGACTGTAAACAATGATTGTATATCAAAGTTACTAAAATCAGATTTTGGATAGTATCCATTTGATTATTAATATAGTACAAATCTGTTAAAACTGTTTAGAATCACAATACAAATTCATTATTGTTTAAAATACACCTTAAATGTTTCTCAATAAAACTGATAAGTGCGTAACCCATCCTTGCCCTGAGACTATTGGTCTCATGGGTGGCTTTAATCTTTTGTGTATTTTGGGTATTCCATGTATAACTGGGATGGTAGGCATCTTAATATATAAATAATTGAACTCATTTCTATTTATTAAATTGCTTCTATAAATATCTGTTAAAATATCATGTACATATGCACACATTTCATGGACCTTAGTAAAATCGAAAGAAAGAGCCTTCATAACTTAAGAAATGATTTAAATATAACAATTAGGCCAGCAGATAAAGGCTCTGGCATAGTGGTACTTGATACCATAGATTATCAGAATGAAATGTATAATATGTTAAGTGATGTGTTTTATACAAGAATTGATTTTACTAAGGTCCGTGAAATGTGTGCATATGTACATGATATTTTAACAGATATTTATAGAAGTAATTTAATAAATAGAAATGAGTTCAATTATTTATATATTAAGATGCCTACCATACCAGTTATACATGGAATACCCAAAATACACAAAAGCATTACCAAGCCACCCATGAGACCAATAGTCTCAGGGCAAGGATGGGTTACGGAGCACTTATCAGTTTTTATTGAGAAACATTTAAGGTGTATTTTAAACAATAATGAATTTGTATTATGGATTCTAAACAGTTTTTAACAGATTTGTATTATATTAATAATCAAATGGATACTATCCAAAATCTGATTTTAGTAACTTTTGATATACAATCATTGTTTACAGTCATCCCTAATGATCTTGGTCTAACTTATGTTAGTAAATATCTTACAGAACATAGTACCTATGGCAATGTTTTAATTGACTTGTTGGTACATTTCCTTGAGCTAGTGCTGGAAAATAATGTGTTTATGTTTACTGATAATATTTATCAGCAATTAAACGGCGTAGCTATGGGCACTCCTTGTGCCAACAGCTACCAATATGTTCCTAGCTTACTGGGAAGAACAGTTATTATTCAAAGAATACATGTTTAAGAAATATGTAAGATTTTATAGACGCTTTGTGGATGACGTGTTTATTCTATGGGATGGTAATATAGAAGAATTGCTTAGTTTCAATATGGTTTTGAATAACATTACACCATGTTTGAAATTTACAATGAAATATTCATTATTGAAAATTGAATTTTTAGATTTATATGTCGAAAAACTCGAATGTGGAATGTTTAACACTGGGATTTTTAGGAAACCCTGTTATAGGAACACTTTACTATTCAGAACTAGTATGCATCCTCAGTATGTTTTCAGTAACATAGTCAAAGGACAGACCCTACGAATGTCTAGGTTGAATTCCAATGACAAAGGCTTTATGGCAGACTTATATGACTTGGGAGAGAAGTTTGCTGAGAGAGGTTATAATTCTACGGAGGTAGATTTACAATTTGATAATGCTCTAAGTTTACGCTCACATCAGGTACCCCATATTTTGGGCCCAAGCCTATAGTAATGAATGATGTCAAAGAAGTCACAAATGCAAAAGTTAGGTTTCTGACTTCATATACAGCAGATAATAAACAAATTAGAGAGATCATCTCCAAAATTGGAACATACTACAAACTGATGTCATATTGACAAACATTGTAGGTGATTCTCCGTCCTTACCTATAGGAATAAGAAGAATCTTAAAAGATTGCTTTGTTATCCACCAAACAAGAATACGCACCCGTCTTAGTTATGGAACCACACCTTGTGGACAATGCAACTTTTGCTCCTCAATAGATTCTAGCATAGTATTTATACATCCAGATACACAGAGGGAAATATATACCCGAGCCAATGCCAACTGTATGACACCTGATGTCATATACCTTGCTGTATGTGAACTGTGTTCATGTTTCTATGTTGGTAAAACGAATAGGGTATTAAGAGACAGAATAAGGGAACACTGTTATAATATAAAGAAAGGTAATCTGCAGAATGCATTGGCCAAGCATGTGACACAAACAAGTCCTGAACACAAGTTCATGTTTAGGTGCTGGAGAAAATGAATGTTAATGTAAGAGGAGGTGACATCATGAATCATACAAGATAGAGAAAGTAGGTGGATTATTTTGCTGAGAGCTGATAAAGGTCATGGTCTAAATGAAAGGGCATCTATCAGACCACACCTAAAGAAACGTAGGCACACTAAGTTCTGAAATTTTTAAGAATTCAATGTGCTCTGATATTTGTTCCCATACATATACATACACATACATATATCACATTTTGGGTAACTTATTCATTTTATATTGTAATACTGTTAATGTTAATGGTTTTAGCTTCATTTTTAGACAATAACTTATTTATTTATTCATTTATTTATTTATATTTTTGTACACATTCATTCATTCTTTTATATTTAGATACATATATTTATTAAGACACTACATTTATATACACATTTTTATACATATGCAGATATACATCTTTGTTTACGCACTGACCTTATTATACCAAGTATCACCTTGGTTGATAATAGTTCTTTCGACTTGTATATGGTCTCATGTTTTTGATGGCATCTACTATGTATAGTTTCTAAGTTGCCTCATATTATTAATAATATGACTATCACATGCAGTTATGTATTAGGCTGTATACACTTTCGTACTTGATAGTATGCTGCTCACAACATGTTCTTATATTTACTTCAATTTTTATTGTTTCTTATGGAATGAAGTTATTTTAATTTTTTAAAAGTAATATGCATACACCATTGTTTATTTCTGTTGCATCTTGAGATGATTTTATGTTTATATATTTAGTTTTTAGGTTTTATGGCGCTTCTGCTTTAAAAGTTGGTTGATTAATTAACATGCAGATATTTAAAGCACATGGTTCCTGTGCTTCCTGTTTGTGATCTGAAGAAGCTACTAGTTAGTGAAAGCGCTTATCGTGGTTTATCTGTGTAATAAACTGAATTATTTGTCTCAGAAGACCGGATTACTTGGATTTTTTACACATAGTAGGTTATTTCTCACTCTGTCAACGCTTGCTTGAGTTATTTATCCATTTACTAAAACAATAAACCTGTTTTGAAAAAAAAAACTTATATTACAAGCCTCTCCACTTTAAAAGAGCATGCCCTTGCACTCCTGCCATTTGTCAGCACAACACAGGTTTGAAACTTTGGTTGAAAACTACATTTAGTGAAGATTCCTGAGACTGCCGGCTACAAAAGTTTATTAAAATGCAACAAAAATGTAGTGAAGCATTTTAAGTTTGCCAGACCATGGTTGGAATAATGCCAGTGGAGTGCAGCTATGAGTGAAAGGTGCATAGGTAATTCAGATTTCATAATCATGAACAAGAGCATTGCTTTCAGAGCAAATGTTTACACTCTAGTATTTAAATGTTGTGCTATTGAAGACAAAACTAAATGTTTTAAGTATTGAAAAGCTAAAAGTAATTAGAGCCAAAAGCTTCCAATTGGGGACTTAAAACACTGGCACCTCTCCATTTTGAAAATTGACTGAATAAAAGGATTTTTCTAATGTTATTTTAGGATAATTATGGAGAACACTAGACCACATGTAAGCACATCACTTGCTACACTAGACCCGCACTTACACAAGATTCAGTGTTGTTCATTATCATCCACTACACGTTTATAAATGTGTAACATTGGAAGAAGGCTATTTACATACAGAATATTAGAAAACGCAGTTTTTATTGCTGTGATTTTTCCAGTTATTGACAAAATAGCTTGCACATTCTCTGCATTTCATCTCAGAATACATCAAAATATGTTTCACATTCAATTCTACAGTATTAACAGGAACAAATGACAGTATCACACCTAAATATTTCCACTGTTTTTCTTACTAGGAAAAGCCAGTTACAACACCATTCTGTCCATAAGCTGATCGAGTTAAAGGCTTTATTTATGACTTCTATGACTTCTGCCTATTGACTTGCTGAAAGTCTCTGGCAGATCCCACTTGGTTTTCCGGTACTCAAGGAAATAAAATAATTAGCAACAGCAAGCAGTGAACTGCAGAATTTAAGATTAATCTCTTCTGCTCCAAGATTTCTACTTTATAACTGGTAGGCCAGTGGATTATTTTTAGTCGTCCTTGCATTTTCTGCAAGCTTTTTTCCCCCTTAGCATCGATTGTGTAGGCCCGCCTGCACGCACCTCTAGAACCTACTTTTAGGAAAACTATTTGGATATAAATATAATAAAGAAATGCATCTTCTGCACACTTCATCTACTGAAAGCACAAAA